>NC_136137.1:2275000-2475000 GCF_965212315.1 Lampetra planeri | reverse complement strand
TTAATTTACCGTTGTAACTTAAACGTTAATTTAGTAACGATTATCAGGGCTTCATTTCCGCGTCCGTGACCCGACAAAAGATTTCCGCACCCCGGGCGCACCACATCCAGTATACTCTCTGGCCACGGTATACTCTCTCTCTCGCCGTGGCTGTGAGCACTCCCTAGTCACGTGCCGCCTACTCCAGTGTATCTGGAGGGGGGGAGGTAGGGGGAGGGGGTGGGATATTCAGGTGAGAAATTGAAAGCCCTGCTAATTACAATGACTTAATTAATCATTGAGTTAATTAATTCACGACTCAATTCGTCCACCGCCCGCCCGCCCGCGGTTTCGTCCACTGAGCTACAACCCCCCTTTGCCTCTCGCTCGCTCGCTCTCTCTTTCCTCCCTCTCCCTGTCTCCGGCGAGTTCACCCGGAGGGGTGGTACGGCGTCTCGTTGTGGTAGTTGTAGTCCGGGCACACCTTCTGCACGAGCCTGTAGTCCGCGCTGGCGAACGCGATGTAGATGCAGATGATCTTGAAGGGGCGCGAGCAGAGCCACGACACGTGACTCTGCGTCTGCTCCTGGTAGCAGATCTTGGACGGGTCGTGACTGCAGAGCGACGTCTTCTTGGCGTGCTCCACCTTCTCGTACTCCACGCGGCAATTGAATGCCGTGGATGCCGAGGTCGAGGAGGAGGAGGAGGAGGCGGTCGTGGTGGATGACGGCGGCGGGGCGAGATTCTTCACGTCGGACGCGTTGTTTGGCGACGGAGACTCGAAGGTCACGGCCGTGCCCGGTGGCACGAGCACCACGGACACGTTGCCCTGACCCGTGGAATTCTGCCTGAAGAAGACGCTGAACGTCCCGTTGCCGTGGTCCACCACCTTGCCCGTGATGAGCAGGTTCAGCTTCACCGTCTTGATGTTCGAGTGGAAGTCGCCCCAGCCGAACATCTTCTTCACTTTGCCCGTCTTCACCGCGGGCCTCCGCTTGCTCCGAGGTCGTGGCCGGCCCGCGGCAGGCACGGAACCCCCCCACCTAAGCGCCTCCTGGAGCCACGACGGTGCCGGTTCCAGCGCAGGCGGACGTCGCTCCACCGGCCGGCAGTGAGCGGTGGTGGTGGTGGTGGCGGTGGACAGCTGTGGCTGCTCGGCTCTCCCGGCCGCGTCGGCCAAGACGAGACCTTTGCCGGCCTCAAAGGGCGACGCGATGAGTGGGACTCGGGGTGGCTCGATGCGTCCCAGGTCCCTGCTGGCGCATCTCACCTGCGCGAGCGCACACGGCAGATGCGGAGACACGCGTTAAGAGAGACGCAGGCATCGCCGCCGTCGTCATGATGATGATCGTGTCAACCTTTCGCGCGGCGGCGCTACACAGTAACCCGCTCGCTCTCGTAGAGATGGAGACTCGGAGGCGTGAAGAGTAACCGCGGGACAATAGGGAAGGCAGTAGCCAGGCAGCGAGCCATTGCCACATTTCCGTCCAAGTTCTGCGGTCCTCGATGTGTAAAGGCGCTATCAAAAGTTCTGGATGAAAGTCTCATTAAGGCTTGAGAACAATGAATGGATATTTACACGTGGGAGGCTCACGCAGCGCCTGGAGTAAACCCACGAGTGAGTGATGAGGGTACGCTGCCGCGTTACTGTATCATTCTGCGTACTGTATCACTGTACCGCTTAGCACCGCAACTCAAGAAAGTAGTTCGTCGTCGACCGCTCACAAGCCGCGTTATAACGATGCACGTTCCGCGTTCTAGCGGTGCACGTTTTGCGGAAAGTGTTGACAAATGGAAGAACCGCGTTCTAGCGAAAACGCGTTGTGCGAACACTCGTTAAGCGAGGACTTACCTACGTGGGATACGTTTGTACGCAAGCTGCACAGGTGAAAATAATAATAACAATACACCACATTCGTCATTTGACACCGCGCTGAAAGTCAGAGCCCTTTGCCAATCCACTGCTAGATGTAAGATCTCCCCAGGCCTTGAAGGTTTGTTGAGGCACACTTCACCATGCCGGGCGAGTGTTGGGGGCAGTATCGGTTCAGATACCGCTCGCCACTGATGTTAGACGTGAGCGGCTATCGTGTTTGGATCGTCACGCTCATCGCCAACCGCTGCGCCAACTGCACGACCAGCAGCTCGTTGCGACATAAAACAGCTAGAGTATAGCGCAACGGTTCGGGAGAGGACCCTTTTTCAGCGCAAAGAAGGGCACTATATCTCGAAACGTAGATGTTTGTTTTTGTTATACGACGATGCCCGTGACCAATGCGGTAAGTGATTTTCTTACATCTTGCGCAGCTGACGAAGACAATTTACTGACCGAGTTTTTTTGGGTAAATATGCAAGTAGGCTGACGTTTCACGCAACGGCCCTTCCCCAGGGCAGGAAGGGCAGAGTGAGTGACTGAAACTGCGGGCCTTCTAACCCCCCCCCCCTCCGTAAATAATGACTTTCGTTAGTTCACCTCGGCTTACGTTGGCTCTTAAAACACATTTTTACACAGAACAAACAAATACACCCACGGGAATTAATGAAGATGAAAGCTCAATGAATTCCCACAAATATGAGAAGCTGCGTAATGGGGTAGGCGGTGGGGGGTATGGTGCAGTGCCCATTGACGTCTTCCCTGAGCCCCGGGTAAACACGGCAACGGTCTGTCACCAACGACGTCGCAACAACAACAACAACAACGACAACAACAACGACAACAACAACAAGCCGGGCAGCCCAGTCCGCGAAGGGAGCCTCCGCTTCAGTGAGTGCAGCGGTTCTCAGAGTGCAGTCCCCGGCACCGGCACGGCGAGTGGTCCGCGGCGGTTCGTGACGAGGCGGCGAGGGCTGTGATGGCGACGTCTATTTGACTCGTGACGTTTAATAACAAACAAAAACATGAAGTTAGGTAAACTTCCCTGATTAAACTACCCTAACCCTCAGATTTAAATGCACCCCTCCCTCAACCCCCATAAAAAAATAACCCTTATAGCTGCGTTAAAAAAAAAATCGGTAATTTGAATTATTAAGTGATGATGTTTGCATTTGCTGAGTGGTCCGTGGACCAAGCAAAGTTTGAGAACGGCGACAGCAGAGGTTCGGACGCACCGCACTCAACCCCCCGCACCGCACACAACCACCCTCGACGCACGCGTCTGTGTCCACAAGCGAGTTCAACAACACGCGGTCCCCGCGTTAACCGCGCCTGCTGTGTAGCCGTATTCAACTGCCGACATTGCCCCCGACAAAGACACGAAAAAAAAAACACAAAAAACAAACCCCGCATCAAAATGTGGAGGACGGCGCCGTCCGTGGTCACTCTCGTGGCGATCATCTCCCTGCGGATTGGTCGCGATGCGTCTCGAGACGGACGGAGAATGTCACGAAACGGAATTGTGAAGAGAAATCCGCGAGCTTGGGCGCGAGACGGGATGATTGACGTATTTCTGTACGTTACTGTGTGTTGAACTTCTTTCACGCCGTACGTAGCCAACCGTGCTAATCGGACGTGCGGGGAAGGTGGCAGCAAACTAAGCACACACATTCTAGATTCGAAGCTTTCGTGACTGCAAGGATTCATACTCTTTGGGGTTTTTTTTCGGTAAAGTCACGTAGGTAAAACAATCAAATAAAATAAATGAAAAAGAACTCAATAAAATCACGACGTTTCGGGCGCAACACAAGCGTCCTTCTTCAGGTGGGGACAACGTAGCCAAAGCACAACCGCTTAAGTGTGAGACACACATCCAATTGGTTGTGTCTCACACTTAAGCGTTTGTGTTGCGCCCGAAACGTCGTGATTTAATTTAGTTGTTTTCATTTATTTTATTTTTTTACCTACGTGACTTTACCGAAAAAAAAATAGTATAAGCACACGCAATTAGTTCTAAAGAAGCGAGTTTGCAATCTACTGTGTTGTGGCATTAGTGGGGATGACCTGGTGCCTGCCGTTGGAATGTGGAGTTCACAGAGCTGGATCAGAGCCATCGAGATTGATGAGTGCCTCCTTAATACCCATTTGAGCCATTACATTTTGACCGATTTTATTGCACTAATGGTGACGGTAATGTCGATTGTGATGTTGATGCTGACGATGCTGATGATGGTGATGATTATTATGCTGCTGATTATGATTATGCTGATGATGATGATTTTGCTGATGATGATGTTGATGATGCTGCTTATGATGAAGCTGATGATGTTGATGCTGCTGATGATGATGTTGACGATGATGATGACGGCGATGTTGGTACCGCCGCCGCTACGCGCGTCAGACAACAATGAATACGCGTCACAGTCACGCGGTGCAAATCCACGGACGTAAAAGTGAGATCAACGACACCCAGATGATGACGATGATGATGGCCGATGGTCAAGCATACTGACGGAGTGCTTGCCACTGAATGGAGCCCGTCTGAATGTTCCCACGCCGAGGCTATGGAACAATAGCATCGTCTCCTGCGCAGGCGCGAGCTGGACTGTCCCATGGCATTCTCGTGAGAGATTTCATCGCTTTGAGGAGGCCTGACTTGACCATGGTCGATGGGTGGATAGGTCTCACGTATCTAATTGCTCCATGGCACAGTTTGTACCGCATTGAAACGCGATTGCGAATGTTGCCCTGTGTGCGCGCCGTCTCGTCGGATCTAGGAAGCTAAGCAGAAGCAGTTTCGACCCTGGCTCGGACTAATTGGATGTGTGACCATCAGCACCGCCACCACCGCCACCACCACCCATCGCTTGCGAGATGCCAGCGTGCGGCTGCGAGGTGAGAGGCCGCAGGAGATCGCAGCTCCGAGCGTGGTGGGGTTCTCTCCGGGTCCTCTAACGGGTTCCTCCAAAGCGAAAAAGCGAAATTCAGAACTCGTAGAGAATTGCCCCTGAAGAAGCTTCCGGCACCGCGGAGCGAAACGTTGGACATCGCGCCGAACAACACGCGGCCGTGATCACCTTCACACCGCAACTGTTTAGCATCGCCTCCGAGTGTCAGAGAGAACACTCGCCACGCGTTACACACGGAGGAGGGTGACACTCGACACTGACATCTGCTGGCCACAACCTCTTGCAGCCATCGACGCCCACGACATACCTGGTCAGCCCTTGTTGACCCGCTCCCACTCGACATCTGCGAAGAGCTTCATAGCTCATCGGATTCCTCCAGGACGCAATGCAGTTCCCCGTGTTTCTGGGTGGTCACCCGTCCGAGTGTGGAACTCACCAGGCTACGTTCGACCCCCTGCTTAGCTTGCAAGGTCTCACGAGATCGTGCGCATTCAATCAGAATGTGACGACCGTAGGGAGGGTGGGGGGTCTTGTGACGTTCCGTAGGGAGGGGGGGGGGTCTTGTGACGTTCCGTAGGGAGGGGGGGGGGGTCTTGTGACGTGGAGACACGTGTGTGCGTGTAGACCACGTGTGTGTTAGTACAGCGGTTAGCGCGCTGCGCTACGCTACGAACTTGGCGACCCGAGTTCGATTCCCGCTCATGGCCAGCAATCAGGTGACGATTATCGGAACCGGTGCTGGGCCTCCCCTAAGTCGACTCGGCCTCGAATTAGTAGTACCTGGTGCGGTGTGTAGGCATCGCCACTGGGAAGACAAAGGCGGGCGGGCGTGATGCTGGACACCCACCCCCTCGTGTGGTGCTACTCGCTAACAGCACTTGTCCCGTCAGTCTGTTCAGGCTATGGGGTGGGGAACTTTTGTCTTTGTGAAGCCTGTGGCGCTCCCCCCGCGTGCCGCGTGCGGTGTTCTCCGGGCCCTGTCCGTCTCCCGACATCTCGCGTGCGACGAAACAACGCCGACTTTCATTCCACTCCAATGCTCGCTGGGGTTTCTCCTGGTTAAGAGTTGCGCTTGATTGCGTTTGGACGTCGATTGCCTCCTACAAATGTCTACTGCTGATTAGGCCGGAACGCGCTCGATCTCATCAGATCTCGGAACGCTTCTCGGCGTGGTGACGCACGGTCAGACAACTCCATGCGAGTGAGGGACGCGGCGTCGGAGGAAGGTCATCATCCCGCAGCGGATTGACAAAGGCGCTGTACTCTACACTATTATTAGCTAAAACGTGCGTTTAAAATATTGTTGACTTTACATTGTTTGCACACAACTGTGGGTTTGTATCTGTTAAAAAAGAGTATCATTTGAGTACGTGATGCGGTGTGTAAACATTGCCTCTTGGGAGACAAAAGGCGGCCGGGCGTGGTACTGGCCTAACCACTCCCTCGTGCGCCGTTTCGGCCTTCAAAGACGCCCCGACAGTCCAGTAAAGGCTATGCGGGGGATCTTTGTCTTTGTTTAAGAAAAAGTCACCGACTGACCCTCCCCTGGTTGGGAGTGAAACCCGACTCTGGCGTGAACACGGACGCAATTCCGGTCGCGTGACAAACACACGAGACTGTCATTCTTATTGACACCTCCCTGTCAGCGCCCAAATCTAAGACACATCTTATTTTAAAAAACCCTGTTTTATTGTTAAAACCCAGTGTTAACAACATGCGTCTGGAGACACTCGTTGCAGGAGGGTCCTGCCCTGGCACGTTTGGCCAATTGCAATCGTGCGTTTTGTGGGCAAGGAGAAATTCCGCAGAACCCCGTATTAGAACCAGCACATACGAAGCGTTCACCCCTCATAGCTCCGCACAGATTAATTCAATACACATAGTCCAGCGAGTGGGTCCTCTCTGTCTGTCTGTGAACCGCACCTCGCGGCCCGTGCAACACAATCCCTACAACACCTGCTAGTATGCACTGGTGGTCACCCATCCAGGTAGTGACCATGCTCAGTCCTGCTTAGCTTCCAAGATGTGCAGGAGGTCTGTCGCATTGAGGATGATGTGATCGTACGCCTACTGCTGATGGTCGTACACGTGGCGTGCCATATGTCACCACGGTTAAACAAACTCCCGTGCTCCGAACCAGGAGAACACAAGTTTAATTCCCGGACACGGCTGAACGTCAGCGGCGAGCAATATTTGAACTGGTCTCCTGTGAGCTTACTTCACCAACCCGGACTGACCAGAGAAGTGAAGTATGGTTCACAAAAAATGGGCATGACTATAACAATCAGCGCGGGCAGGCATCGGTTTTGTCGGTGGACTGGTGCAGGGATGTACAAAACAAAACGTAAACAAAGGGGAACATATTATTGGTTCTTTCGGTAAAGTCACGTAGAAGGGAAATACTAACAAAAATATAAATAAAAATAATTCATTGTTTTATTTGTATTATTTTATTATTTCCCTTCTACGTGACTTTACCGAAAGAACCAAGAATATGAATCCCTGCAGTCACGAAAGCTTTAAATCGAAAAAGGGGAACATGTTTTTGACGCAAATCGCATACCAAATCAGAATTTGTTCGAGACAAAACAACGAAAAGCCAGCAAATGAATCCGGGGTGCACATTCGAAGATCGTCTGAGAGAGATGAAACGCTCAAAACATCGGTCAATAACACCGCTTCAAAATCAATATATATCCAGACGACGCGTCGGGCAATTGCCCTTCAATAGTGAGGCGAGAGAGAGAGAGAGGATATGTAAGTGATGGAGACTGCTCTTTACACCGTTGAGTCCTGATAAGAATTAAATCGTTTCAACGTATTCTGACGACGAGTTCGAGAGATGACGACGCGAACGTGCGACAGAGACGCCAGATCTGTTGCGAGTTGGTGAAGAGGCCCGGATGAAGGGGACACGTCCCAGGGCTTGCCACGCGTGCACGCGTAGCCGTCGCGTAACGCGTGACCACAGGGCGCGCTGCCGCTCTAGCGCGGTTCTTCTCTTCGGCGAGGGAACAACATTCACCCAACTCGGAACGCGCCCGTTGTTCTAACGCGGAACGCGTCCGTTATAACGCGGTTTCTGAGTGGTCGACGACGAACTACTTTCTTGAGCTGTGCAGTCGAACGGAACTATAGAATGCGCGGAATGATACGGCACGTGGCGACGTGCCCTCATCTGAGTTCGTTGTTCCGCCATGGGACGACCGCAGGTTGATTTTTGACAGTGGAACTGGAGATTTAGTGACTCAGTAATGCCTCGCTTAACGCGTTTTAACGCGGCACTTTTAGGCGACGCATCTACCGCGTTAAACGAGGAATTCGTGGAGTAATAATATCATAATATAACTCACTTAACTTGTGTGCCTTCAGAGTCGGGATGTGGAAAATAACTACACCTCAACTTTTACAGGGAGTTGATTTGCCGAATTTTATATATAACGCCTCCTTCACATAATTTGTCTCTTAACATGAAATTTTTATTTTTTTACAAATTCCATCTCGCCACACGGGATTTTGTGAGTGTAACTTTCTACAACAGCCTTGGTGTCGTACAGACACACTCTGGACCGGTTTTGTCATTCAGCGTCTCATCAGCAGTCAGACTTGCCTTAGCCAATGCTATGTGAGCTGCGCTTCTGCGGCCGTCTGGAACGCTCTTCCTTCAGATATTAGGAAGCCGCCGGAGCTAAGCACTTTTACATCTAAAGTGAAAACTCGTTTTCTTTAGAACCGCTTATTGCGTCTAGATTGTTGTCCTTCCCCCGCACCTCCGATGAGTGCGGTTGCGCTACATAAGGCACTACATAAGTTCAGCAAACATACATTCTGTTATACGTGAGATGGAGTATCATCCGGTTGTTTGAAAGCTTCTCATTGGCGGTGGGGGAAATCCTAACTGACACGCGGCATGAAGCGGGTGTCTTACACTCCGTCACTCTCTACCCAAGATGGTTACAAAAACAAACAAAAACAGCCAAGGCGCAGCTCTGCAATGCCCTGCTAACGCCACTGCTGGTGGAAGGGGACCCCACGACTCGAGGCAGCTCGAGAGAGCCTCTCTCCAGAGAGGGCATTTGGCCTTCAACTCTTCCACGCTGCCCGATCGGTTCGTGAGAGGTGGGCGTACCCACACTCGAATACCGCCGGGTGAACAAGAGGCGGATTGGGATTTTGCGCAAAGGCACGGGACGTGAGGCGGGGGAGATGTGCATGAGGTGTGGGCACCCAGCGGATTACACATGCGGGATGCTGCTCTTACTCAAGCGTGGATCTGACACTCGTCGGGGGTGAGAGGCTGCTCGCGGACTGAACCTGATTTCTGGAGTTCCACCGTTGGCGCAGCGTAGTTGGCATGGCCCACGGTGCAAGGGGTGAGATTCGGGCCCCTCTTGTCCGTTCCATCCCCCTCCCCCTCTACTCCACCCAGCCCCCTCTTCCTAGTCCGGTGCCCGTCCCTCTCGGGTGTGTAGATCTCAGCACCGCGTGGGGCGGCGATGCGGTGGTCAGCGCACCGCGCTACGAACCCGGCGACGCGACGAGTTCGATTCCCGCTCACGACCACCAACAACGCCAACCCCGAAATAATATCTCAAGCGGTGCTGAGCCCTCTCGCTCCTAAGTCGATGCGTCCTTAAGCGGGTAACTCTGTGCGGCGTGTACACATCACGGCCACCCGCCCCCCCCCCTCCATGGTGTACCGTGACAGCCCTATTAATAGGCGTCGTCTTAACAGCACTTGACTCAATGCCCAGTCTCGATGGCTTTGCGACGCAAGGTGCGGCCGTGGTCTTCACCATCGTCGTCTGTTCGGCAAACGCATTGAGGCGCGCCGTGACTTTGCCGTGACCTCGCACCTCGTGAGAGTTTCTCGCCCTGCGCGCTCCGAACGAGGCGCGGGAGCTGAAAGGAAACTTCCCGCACAGAAACCGCCCCCAGACACAGCCGCACACAGACAAAGATCCCCCGTAAAGCCTCGAGCGGACTTGAAACAGACTGTTGGGGCAAGTGCCGCGATCAGCCGGCACCGGTAAACGCGCACCAGAGGGGGGGGGGGGTGGTCAACATCACAGCCCGGCCGTCTTTGTCTCCCCAATACCGACGTTTACACACACCGAACCAGGTACTCGTTTAAGGTCGAGTTGACGTAGAGGAGGGCCAGAATCGACCGGTTCAGATATTCGTCACCGACGTTGATCGTGAGCGGCGAATCGAACCCGGGCGGAATGGGGTTCGTAGCGCAGCGCGCTAACCACGCCGCCACCGCTCCTCACACACAGTCACACACACACACAGCCACTCACTCACACAGCTACTCACACAGCCACTCACTCACACAGCCACTCCACACACAGTCACTCCACACACAGTCACTCACATACAGTCTCTCACACACAGTCACACACACACACAGCCACTCACTCACACAGCTACTCACACAGCCACTCACTCACACAGCCACTCCACACACAGTCACTCCACACACAGTCACTCACATACAGTCTCTCACACACAGTCACACACACACACAGCCACTCACTCACACAGCTACTCACACAGCCACTCACTCACACAGCCACTCCACACACAGTCACTCCTCACACAGCCACTCACACACAGTCACTCACACAAAGTCACTCACACACAGCCACTCACACACAGTCACTCCACACACACAGTCACTCCACACACAGTCACTCTACACACAGTCACTCACACACAGTCACTCACTCACACAGCTACTCACACAGCCACTCGCTCACACAGCCACTCCACACACAGTCACTCCTCACACAGCCACTCACACACAGTCACTCACACACAGTCACTCACTCACACAGCTACTCACACAGCCACTCGCTCACACAGCCACTCCACACACAGTCACTCCTCACACAGCCACTCACACACAGTCACTCACACAAAGTCACTCACACACAGCCACTCACACACAGTCACTCCACACACACAGTCACTCCACACACAGTCACTCTACACACAGTCACTCACACACAGTCACTCACTCACACAGCTACTCACACAGCCACTCGCTCACACAGCCACTCCACACACAGTCACTCCTCACACAGCCACTCACACACAGTCACTCACACACAGTCACTCACTCACACAGCTACTCACACAGCCACTCGCTCACACAGCCACTCCACACACAGTCACTCCTCACACAGCCACTCACACACAGTCACTCACACACAGTCACTCACACACAGTCACTCACACACAGTCACACACACAGCCACTCGCTCACACAGCTACTCACACAGCCACTCACTCACACAGCCACTCCACACACAGTCACTCCTCACAAAGCCACTCCTCACACAGTCACTCACTCACACAGCTACTCACACAGCCACTCACTCACACAGCCACTCCACACACAGTCACTCCACACACAGCCACTTACACACAGTCACTCCACACACAGTCACTCACACACAGTCACTCACACACAGTCACTCACACACAGTCACTCACTCATACAGCTACTCACACAGTCACTCACACACAGTCACTCACACACACAGTCACTCACACACAGTCACTCACACAGCCACTCACACACAGTCACTCCACACACAGCCACTCACACACAGTCACTCACACACAGTCACTCACACATAGTCACTCCACACAGTCACTCACACACAGTCACTCACACACAGTCACTCACTCACACACAGCCACTCACACACACAGTCACTCACACACAGTCACTCACACACACAGTCACTCACAGTCACTCACACACAGTCACTCACTCACAGCCACTCACACACAGTCATTCACACAGTCACACACACAGTCACACACACACAGTCACTCCACACACAGTCACTCATGTCCACACACGTGCACGCGTTCAACCACGCTGCTGCACTCATTTGCACGCTCATACACACTTACACACAACGGCATACATAATGTGTGCTCATTTACACACGTACACACACGAAACAAATATACACACCTGGTCTAAATCGCACGTGCGCACAATCACACGCATAGACACATGGGCGCGCATAAATACAAAGATCCCCATATAGCCTTCACACGCTGTTGGGGCAAGTGCTGTTATGGGATGGCCAGCACGGACTGTTGGGGCGAGTGCGCCGATGAAGGAGGGAGCGGCACACGAGGTGATGGGTGACCAGCACGAGACATGCCCATAACTACACAAATATATATATCTGTACTGATAAACAAACACACACACTCATAGTGTATTTCACACACACGTAGATATACACACACACACGTAGATACACACGTAGATACACACATGCAGATACACACACACGCACCCCAGGTCGATTCCCGCTCACGGCCACCACCAACACCAGCGATGATTTGCTGAACCGGTCCTGGGCCTCCTTTAGCTCGACTCAGCTTCAGCTGGTACGCTGTGTAAAAAACATCGGTGATGGGGCAGTAGTGGAGAGAGTGGAGAGTTTCCCATACCTGGGCAGTGTGCTTATGATCGGCTCCAGTTTAACAACAGAGGTCTCACTCCAAATCAGTCGAGCGGCAATATCTTTTCATCGGTTGCGTAACGCTGTGTGGAAGCTACCTGGTCTGTCGCTCCGCACGAAGCTTCAGGTCTTCTCGGCCACAGTCATTCCCTTCCTTCTCTACGCTTGCGAAACGTGGATCCCCCTAATGGAGCATCTTTGCCGGTTGGAAACATTTAGGCTGAACTGCCTACGATCCATCCTGGGTTTAACCAGGCTGGATTGTGTGAGGAGCTCACACATCCTTGAAAGATCTGGGCAAAGTCCCATCGGTGAGCTCCTCCGGCAGGCAAGGCTGCGTTGGCTGGGTCATGTAGCCCGCATGCCCAGCCACCGCATGCCTAAACAGCTTTTGTTCGGCCGGATCGAGGGGGCTAAACGGGCGCGGCACGGGCTAGAGAAGAGATTGAGTGATGCGGTACAGGAGGACGTGGAGCTGAGTGGACTTGCCGATGACTGGTACCAGCGGTGTCAAGATCGGCCTCTGTGGAGGAGGCTCGTGAAGGACGTTACTGAGCAGTTGGAGGCAGTCGCCCTCCAACAACAACGGAGGGCGGAGGAGTGACGCTCACAACAACGAGCGGAGCGCCGGGTGGCTAAAGCACAGCAAGTTGGTACAGTAGGGGGCACAGGTGGTGCATCAGCCAGCCATCTCGGTCATCTCGGTCAGTCGACCCGTGGCACCTGGGTCTGCCCCGTGACCTGCCAGCGGGCGTTCGACACTTCACGTGGCCTTAAGGTGCACATTGCCTGGCACAAGCGTCGTGGTGACGTCACCGCCACTTAGTGGCGAATGGCGGTTGTTGTTGTTGTCGTCGTCTCAGTCAGTCAACCCGTGGAACCTGCTGAGTCTGCCCCGTGACCTCCTGCCAGCGGGCGTTCAACACTCCACGTGGCCTCAAGGTGCACATAGCCTGGCACAAGCGTCGTGGTGGCGTCACCGCCACTTAGTGGCGAATGGCGGTTGTTGTTGTTGTATGTGTGCTCATCTTTATTGACACACGGCGCAGGCCTCGTGAGAGTGCGTCCTATCTTCCGGAGTGTCTTACGACCGGAGTGAAGACGCCCGGAGGGGCGTTCGCTCGCCGAGCCGAGCCGAGGCGCTGCGGGCGGTCCGGGCTGACGGGTTCCGGTGCCGCACGTGCGAGCGCGTGCGGCACCCGGCAGCGTTATTTATAGCCACGTGATAGGGGGGCCCTCGAGACGCGTGTGGGGGGGGCGGGGGGAGGTGGGGGGAGACGGGGGGAGACGGGGAGGGGAGGCGGGGGGGGAGGCGGGGGGAGGCGGGGGGGGGGGAGGCGGGGGGGGGGGAGACTGGGGGGGAGGCGGGGGGGGGGGCGGCAGAGGGGTGAGACGGGGGGGCGGGGGGGAGGCGGGGGGGGAGACGGGGGGGGGAGGCGGGGGGGGGCGGAGGGGGGGGAGACTGGGGGGGGGGGGAGGCGGGGGGGGCGAGTCGGTGCGGGGGGAGTTTGCCAGGAAGATGTCTCATTAGACTTTCGCTTGCCGTGTTCGAGATGCCGACGGAGAGAGAGATATATATTAATTATAGATGCGGAGAAGATACGTTGCTGGCAATGGGCGGGTCGGGTGTGCTGCGTGTGTCTCCGTCTTTGTGGGGCGAGCGATGGTGGAGCGGTTACAGCGCGCGCTGCTAACAACAGTGGCGCTTGTCTATCCCACTGGGGAGACAAAGGCGGCCGTGGGTGGTTCAGGCCACCCACCCCCTCGTGTGCCGTGCCGGCCTATATTGGTGCTTGCTAACAGCACTTGCCGCAAAAGTCTGTCAATAGGCTATGCGGGGGATATTTGTGTTTGTTAAATATACATTAAATCACCACGAGATATCGTTCATATTTGCCTTCCAGCGCCGTTGCGATCTCTTTGGGCTCTCTCTCGCCGTGTAGAAACCACACAGCGTATTAAGGTGGCTATCCATTATGTGTGTCCAGAATGCTGTGTGTAGATTGGCATGTGTGTGTGTAGATTGGCGTGTGTGTGTGTAGTCATCAGCCGTTGTCTATTCTCTGCTGGATGATGGCCTCCCCCACGTCTTCGCCATCCGTCAGGGTCCTGCGATACCAACAGAATCCAGCTCACCACTCCTGGTGAGTGGTGAGTGGTGAGGGGTGACCGGACCTCACTGCTCACCACTCACCACTCCTGGTGAATGGTGAGCTGTGAGTGGTGAGTGGTGAGCGGTGAGCAGTGAATGGTGAGCGGTGACCCGACCTCACCACTCACCGCTCACCACTCCTGGTGAATGGTGAGCGGTTAGTGATGAGTTGGTGAGCGGTGAATGGTGAGCCGTGACCCAACCTCACCACTCACCACTCATGGTGAATGGTGAGCGGTGAGTGGTGAGCGGTGAATGGTGAGCTGTGACCCGACCTCACCGCTCACCGCTCACCACTCCTGGTGAGTGGTGAGCGGTGAATGGTGAGCGGTGAATGGTGACCCGACCTCACTGCTCACCGCTCACCACTCCTGGTGAGTGGTGAGCGGTGAATGGTGAGCGGTGAATGGTGACCCGACCTCACTGCTCACCGCTCACCACTCCTGGTGAGTGGTGAGCAGTGAATGGTGAGCGGTGAATGGTGACCCGACCTCACTGCTCACCGCTCACCACTCCTGGTGAGTGGTGAGCGGTGAATGGTGAGCGGTGAATGGTGACCCGACCTCACTGCTCACCGCTCACCACTCCTGGTGAGTGGTGAGCGGTGAATGGTGAGCGGTGAATGGTGACCCGACCTCACTGCTCACCGCTCACCACTCCTGGTGAGTGGTGAGCAGTGAATGGTGAGCGGTGAATGGTGACCCGACCTCACTGCTCACCGCTCACCCCTCCTGGTGAGCGGTGAGCCGACCTCACCGCTCCCTTTCCGCTTTGCTCGTTCGCTTTGGGCGCATTCCCCTCCTTTCACCTCCATTCCGTCGCCAGTCTTGGCCATCGGCTGTCATCCCACCGAGGCAGGCGTCCTGCCCAAGCCCATTGCTCCGTCAATTGTCAACGCTTCGTCTCTGTGAGTGCTCCCACAAACATAGATCAAACGACAAGACAATGACCCCCCACGTGTAGCCTGTAACACACTGTAGGGGCAAGTGCTGTTAGCGAGGGGGTGGGTGGTCAGCATCATCCCCGGCCGCGTTTGTCTCCTGAGTAGCGATGTTTACACAGTACATCAGGTACCAATTTAAGGCTGAGTCGACCTAGGAGAAGCCCAGGGTCGGTTAAAAAATTATCCGCTATTTTTTGGTCGAACTCGGGTCGCCGGCTACGTAGTGCGGAGCGCTAACCGCTAACCGCTACACTACCGCTTCCCACTCTTCCTATGCACACATGTATGTAGAGTTAAGTAGGCCCATATGTGGGTGGGAGACTGTGGAGTTGCCTGTGCACTGCACTATGCAGATATCTCGATGTATACATAAATTCAGTAATCGTAAATTATTAAATACATGTTTGCGATGCTAAATGTTGATGCTGTTCCACACGTACTGCCGGGATCTCCCGTTAGTAAAGGGGCAGCCCCTGCACACTTCTTGGGCACTCCACTGCCGGCGGACGGGCCTCCACTCGAGCCATTCAAGAGGGCATTTGGCCTACTCTTCCACGGTAGCCAGACGGCTTTTAAAGAGGGCGGGGTGGGTTGACAAAGGTGGGTAAGTAATTATGAATTTGGCATTTTATTGTATTATTAGTGTTGTTGTTGCCACACACGTGACCTTGCCCATCGATTCTAGATTTGAAGCTTTCGTGACTGCAAGGATTCATATTCTTAGGTTTTTTTCGGTAAAGTCACGTAGGTAAAAAATTAAAATTAAAATCGATACAGCAATCGTGCTGTGACGGTTCCACCTGAAGACGGAAGCTTGTGTTGCCTCCGAAACGTCGTGATTTTTATTGTATTTTTATTTTACTTTTATTAATTTTTATTTTAATTTTTTACCTACGTGACTTTACCGAAAACACCTAACAATACTTGCCCATCGACTTTGGCGAAACCATTTCTACTGCTGGGTGAGCAACAGTGGCGGAGAGTGGGGGGGGGGGAGCGGGGTGGAAATTTTAGAAATTGCCGCGCCCGGAGATCGAATAGCACGGGTGACCTCTCGGTTCCACGTCCAGTGCGCTACTCACCGTCAACACTGCCATTGTGGGCAGCTTCACCCCCCATCCTCCTCCCTTTGGCGAAGTAAGGGTTAACCACGTCCCTCGCCAGCTTACAAAACAACAACAACAACCAAAATCGCCGTAATATGCAAAACAATTGCTCGCTAAGCACTCTTGAAATAAATAAATAAGCTCCGAAAATTAATCATTCCTTCTATCTCCGAGCTCTTACGCAACAAAGACAAAGGCGTCCCGTGTAGGCGTGTCGACCGCTGGGGCAAGTGTCGCTTCCGCTGACGAGGCGCCTCTCAGAAGGCCGTGTGCTCAGCACGTCGCGCGGTCCCCCATGTCTCCCAAGTGCTGGTGTTTTTACGCTGAGTCGATCTAAATGAGTCCCAGGACACGTTCTCGAAGCGCCAGATATCCATGTGCTTAGCCGTGGTCGGGAATCGAACTCAGGTGGTTTGTAGCGCAGTGAGTGCGCTAACAACTGTGGAGACCCAACGCCCCCCGGGCAATGCACATTGCAGCAACGAGATGGATTTGTCGAATTAAGGTAATTTATTGTCAACAATAGATTGACCCCTCCCCCCCCATGGTCAATCTACTGCTGGATGAAGGCCTCCTCAGGTCGTCGCCACCTTTCACGCGGCCCTGCGATATGGCAATGCACCTTGCAACCTGCGCACGGACTGATTTCATCGCTCCATCTCCCCGAGGGGCGTCCTCTCTACGAACGCGTTCCATTCGTTGGCTGCCGCTCATTCGTTAGTCTTGACCATCGGCAGTCGTCCCTTCCTGCGACCTATCCTGTGCAAGGCCACTTTTACGCACAGTGAGAGCGATGTCCATAACTGCGTGTGTACACTGAGACATCTCCTTTACCAGTGGCAAAATATAGTAGTAGGTGTTTACCCTTTCAACTGGTACAAAAACTGACACCTTTATACAAGGCATCATGTTTGCAATAACCACAACACAAGTAGTCAAAATGCAAACAAAAAGAAACAACTCTGATGATGATGGACAGTGCATATCATTATCATCATCAGAGTTGTTTCTTTTTGTTTGCATTTTGACTACTTGTGTTGTGGTTATTGCAAACATGATGCCTTGTATAAAGGTGTCAGTTTTTGTACCAGTTGAAAGGGTAAACACCTACTACTATGTGTGAGTACACTCTTATCCACGTGTCCCTCTTGCTGTCTCTCAGTGTAATGCGCCACGGTGGCTAGGGGATGTTAACTACCTCGCCTGGTATACAGGAGGTCGTGGATTCGATCCCGACCCTGACGCCTGCTGCTGTATATGTGGAGTTTGTGGTGTCTCTCTGCCCGTGGTCGCATGGGTTTTTCTCCTGGTCCTCCGGTTTTTGCTTCCACATTTAGAAACACGCGTTCAGGGTATTTGGCTGCTATTCATTTCCACGTGATAAGCCACTTCGTTGAGCTATCATTTGTGGCCAGGTCGCTTCTGAAAAAGAACTACATGGCTCAGTGTGCCTTAGCTGGTAAAATAAAAAAAATAGTTGTATAGTTGAGTAATTCCAAGCATGCATGTCTCAATGCCTACACATGCAGTGCGGGTTGCACCGAGGGTTGTTCGCCATGATGTCCGACGTTTCGTTCCACGTGCTGGCTGGGAGCTTCTTCGCGAACCGGGTGCTTCTTTCGTGAACCGAATCGACTCTCCCGAAGAAGCTTTCCCAGCACGTGGAGCGAAACGTCGGACATCCCTCCGAACAACACGTGGTGCAACCCGAAAGCGCATTGGAGAACTGTACAGCAGCACAGGCGCGATACGCTACAAAGTACTGTACAGAGCTTTGTAGACCATGGGCCAGAGCAGCAATTGATACAACTGAAGGTGGCTACATTTACTAGCACCGATTTGTTTACATGGTCAATACGAGTTAATTACTTTATAACCGCATTCATTTAAATGGTTATCGCAAGCGATTCGCTTGCTGCTCTTGGCCGCAGCAAGCAATTACATTCGCTCACGTTCTGCCAACTCAGGGGTGGGACGGACGAGTGAGATATCGGCTCTGGACCGCTGGGCGAACTGGTGCTTGGTGGAGACTCTACGCCCTACGCGTTCATGCGTCTGTGAGGAAGTGCTTCATAGCTCATAGAATTCCACACCCCCCCCCCGCCGTGGAGAGATGTTAACTCCCTCGCCTGGTATACAGGAGGTCGTGGGTTCGATTTCGACCCTGACGCCTGCTGCTGTATATTTTGAGTTTGCGTGTCTCTTTCTCTCTCATCATCATCATCACAGTGGCTATGAGATGTTAACTCCCTCGCCTGGTGTACAGGAGGTCGTGGGTTCGATTTTGGCCCTGACGCTTGCTGTATATTTGGAGTTTGCGTGTCTCTTTCTCTCTCATCATCATCATCACAGTGGCTATGAGATGTTAACTCCCTCGCCTGGTATACAGGAGGTCGTGGGTTCGACCCCGACCCTGACGCCTGCTGTATATTTGGAGTCTGCGTGTCTCTCCCCGTGGTCGCGTGGATTTTTTTCCGGGTCCCCCGGTTTTCCCCTCCACATTTGGAATCAACATCACGCGATTAGAGTATTTGGCGACTGATATACATTTCCACGTGATAAGCCACTTCGTTGAGCCATAAATTGTGGCCAGGTCGCTTGTGAAGAAGACCTCAGTGGACCTTACCTGGTAAAATAAAATAATAAAAATAGATTCAAAGGTTCTGATTTTAGGAATGAGAAAAAGTTCCCCAACGCCCCCTCTCCCCGTCCCCTCTACCCCATCATCACTTTGATTTTTCCTCCCTCATCTCCCCCCCCCCCGCTTCCCTTATACAACTCTCACGCTCCGGCTCGCATGCCCCAGCAGCTGGCTGGGGCAGTGAGTCTCATGTCTCTCCCCCTCCTCCTCTAAACCCAGGAGGGCAGAGTTTGGGGGCTTCTGTACGTGGAGCATCTGTGCACCCCCCCACCCCACATCGCGATTGTTGCGCTGTGTACCGCGCTCCTATTGACATACAATTTTACAAACACTACAATAAAATGAATGAATAAAATAAACATTGAACAAAAAAAATAAGCCAAAGCTTTAGGGCCCACGAAGCTTAAGTAGCCAGGATTTCCCGGTAACGTACAGCCTTTACACCAATATCCGCTGAGTACGTGAAGATGCACCACATCTCACAGCCAGCACCCACCACATATTCATCTGATCGCCCTCTCACCTCACTGCACTCTGCACCAGCTCGCTCCTTTTCTCTCATCCACCACGCGCGTCTGTCTCGTGTCGACTTCTCTCCCATCTCACCACGCGTCTCTGCCGCTAACACCCCCGTCCTCCCTATCTCTTATGTACAGGGCGGTCCCAATGTCTTGTGCCCCCCCCCCCCCCCCCCAATTAATTTACTCCCGAATTTTTTTTAGTTTACTTTGCCAATTAGTTTCCGTTTTAAATAACCCTTACTTTAAAGGAAAAATATTATTGCGTTTTAGATCATTAAATGAGCGTCACAAGACATCTGGACAACCATGTGCATCTCTTCCTTCACATCGCGCTCCGTGTGATCGTGTATCTTGGTCTGTACACGCCTCGGTCATCTCCGCGACGAGTTTATGAATTTAAATGGAAGTGGGATGGGGGGAGGGGCAGCAACACCCCTCCCCCCCTCTCTCTCGTGTCGCCACATTTCTCTCTCATCTCTATCTCCTCTCATCTCACTACGTCTCTCTTTTTGCCCACGTTTCTCTCATCTCGCTACATCGCTCGCTCGCTCTCTGTCTCTCTTGTCTGTATCTCCTCTGTCATCTCCACTTCGAGCTCGTAAATGGACAGCCTCCTCCTCTCGCCCCCCTTACTCCCCCAGAATAATTTCTGTTTCGGGTTCCCATGATCGCGCACCGCTACTCTACGCGTCTATGTGTGTGTGTGTGCCTGTGTGTGTCTGTGTGTGTCTGTGTGTGTGTGTATGTGTGTGTGGGGAGCGGTCGCGTCGCGGTTAGCGCACTCCACCACGAACCCGCGATCCGAGTTCGATCCCCGCTCACGGCCACCGACACCAGCGACGATCATTTGAACTGGTCCTGGGCCTCCCCTCTAGGTCGACTCAGCCTCAAATGAGTAACTGGTGCTGGTGTCTCCTTCCCGCCGTTCCACTTCTAATTCAATTCATAAACTCATCGCGGTTGCTGGCCACCCACCACCCACCCCCTCGTGTGCCGTGCCGGCCTTCATAGGTGCTCGCAAACAGCACTTGCCCCAGCAGTCTGTGAAGCCATCACGGGGGAATCTCTGTCGTGTGTACGAGTGGTGAGCGCACTGCGCGACGAACCTGGCGACCCGAGTTCGATTCGCGGCCACCACGGCCCACCACGACTGTGTTTGTGTGTCTGTGTGTTTGTGCCTGTGTGTTTGTGTAGTGGGGAGCGGTAGTGTAGCGGTTAGCGCGCTGCGCTATGAACCTGCGACCCGGGTTCGATTCCCGCTCACGACCAACACCAGTGACGATTATCTGAACCGGTCCTGGCCCTCCCCTAGGTCGACTCAGCCTGAAATGAGTACTTGGTGCGGTGTGTAAACATCGCCACTGGGGAGACAAAGGCGGTCGGGCGTGGTGCTGGCCACCCACCCCCTCGTGTACCGTTCCGGCCTTCATAGGTGCTCGCTAACAGCACTTGCCCCTACAGTCTGTTAAGGCTATACGGGGGATCTTTATCTTTGTGTGTGTCTCTGTGTGTGTCTGTGTGGGCAGCGGTCGCGTCGCGGTTCGACCCCCGCTCACGGCCACCGACGACGACACCGCTGGCACTGCGGCGTGTTCGCTTCGCGCGACTCACCAGGCAGAAGGCGCGACACACCAGGACGAGGCTTCTCCACCTGAGCCTCTGGTCGCGCATGGTGCTGGCGCCGCGTGGAGTCGTGGCGAGAGACCCCCTCTCCCCACCCCCCCCCCCCACCCCCCACTGTGGGGCCAGAGGGCCGGCAGGGTCGAGGGCCCCTTCCTCCGAGGTTGACGTGCGCGCTGGGACGGTGCGGACTGCGCTGATTTTACTTCATGGCGAGTTGCGGCGCCCTCCCGATCAGCCATGCGGCACCCATCGCCACAGGGCGGCCTGGCACCGCTACAACGCGCTCGGCTCCTCTGCCCACCGTGCAAGGCGCCTCGGGCAATGCAGCTGTGCGTGCCTCTGTCTCTCTAGCCGGTGTCTCTCTACTCGGTGTCTCTCTAGCCGGTGTCTCACCACCAGTGTCTCACTACCCAGTGTCTCACCAGCGGTGTCTCTCTACGGGTGTCTCTCTAGCCAGTGTCTCACTACCCAGTGTCTCACCACCAGTGTCTCATTACCCAGTGTCTCTCTATCGGTGTCTCTATCGGTGTCTCTCTACTGGTGTCTCTCTACCCAGTGTCTTTCTACGGGTGTTTCTCTAGCCGGTGTCTCTCTACCCGGTGTCTCTCTTCCCAGTGTCTCTCTACCGGTGTCTAACTACCCAGTGTCTCTCTACCGGTGTCTCTCTACCCAGTGTCTCTCTACCCGGTGTCTCACTACCCAGTGTCTCTCTACCCAGTGTCTCACTACTCAGTGTCTCACTACCCGGTGTCTCTCTACACAGTGTCTCTCTACTCGGTGTCTCTCTACCCAGTGTCTCTCTATCGGTGTCTCTCTAGCCAGTGTCTCTCTAGCCGGTGTCTCTCTACTCAGTGTCTCTCTACCCAGTGTCTCTCTATCGGTGTCTCTCTAGCCAGTGTCTCTCTAGCCGATGTCTCACTACCCAGTGTCTCACTACCCAGTGTCTCACTACCCGGTGTCTCTCTACACAGTGTCTCTCTAGCCGGTGTCTCTCTACACAGTGTCTCTCTAACCAGTGTCTCTCTACCGGTGTCTCTCTACCGGTGTCTCTCTACCCAGAGTGTCTCTACCCAGTGTCTCACTACCCAGTGTCTCACTACCCAGTGTCTCACTACCCAGTGACTCACTGCCCAGTGTCTCACTACCCAGTGTCTCTCTACCCGGTGTCTTTCTACCCAGTGTCTCACTACCCAGTGTCTCACTACCCAGTGTCTATCTACCAGTGTCTCTCTACCCAGTGTCTCTCTACCGGTGTCTCTCTACCCGGTGTCTCTTCTCTAGATGGCTGTCCTTGTATCTGCTAAAAGCTTTTAGTTTTTAATTCTGTCGGTCCATGTCCGTGTCCTTTGTAATCGTCCACCTGTTTTGCTTTTTTAATTGATCGATGTATGTCCTTGTCGACGTCTATCTCCGTGTCCCTGTATCTGTCAATCTCTTTGTTTTTGGAGATTGACAGATGTATATGCCCTTGTATGTATCTATCGTTTAGGCCGATATCTGTGTGCATTGGTATCTGTCTGTCCTTGCGTCTCTCTGTCTATCTTCGTGTTCCTCGAATTGTCTGTCTCTGTGTATCGGTATCTGTCTCTTTATCTATCTACCCATCTGTCTGTCCATGCGTCTATCGATCTACACTGGCTTAGAGTTGTGTTCTAGCTGCCAATCTCCCCGAGGCATTGCCCGCGACAAACAACAAAACGTCAGATTTGTCTCAATGTCTGCCGAGTTGTCTAACTCCTCGTGGCCCCCCGCGCCTCTGCTAGACGCCCCCCCCCCCCCTTGCCACGGCACCGTCGGAGCGAGCCGGGTCTCTGCGTAATGCGACTCGCACGGCTGAAGCCCTCGCCTTACAATTGTAGCCAGAGCCAAACATCACCCCGAACGTTCACCACGGACCACCAACTCCACCATCTCCACCACCCCCACGATGTGGTCACCGATTCGCCTCTGGTGTATCAACAGCGATGTGGCATCAGCAAGCTGGTTGGTCAACTCTTTTGCTTACCATCATCGGTTTTCGTTCAATTTGAATAGCAGTAACCTGAAACACTGCGCTTGCCTATCGACTCCGATTGCTCCCGTCACTTGCTGTAAGTTATAACTGCTGCTGGTATTATTACTCTGACTGCTGCTGCTGCTGCTGCTGCTAATAATGATGATGATGACTGCTGATATTATCATTTATGCTTCCGCCGCTGCTGATGATAATTATTACTGCTGCATTATCATTTCTGCTGCCACTGATGATGATGATGATGATGCAAATAGTGTTAGTAATTATTTTTGAGATTAATGACGACGACGATGCTGCTGATGATGATGATGATGACGATGAATGAGACACGGCAGTGATATTGAGACGCGGCTTTCTCGCAAAAAAAAACCAACAACAACCACGAACAAAATTGGCGTGAGTGGCGGAGCCGAAGAATTAAAAAAACGAAACCCTCTAAACGAACAATTCGAAGAAAAAAAATGAACGGACAAAGTCAGACCTTAAAAAATAAATGAGCCAAATAGCTGAAGCGACCAGAGAAAGAGAAAGACAGAGAGACAGAGAGACAGAGAGACAGAGAGAGACAGAGAGGCGGGAGGAGGCGCTGCTTAGCGCCAAGCGCGGCAGCCGAGTTGACACGGAGGCGCTCCTGCGCCGCGAGTATTGAGTGGCCGCGTGTTCGCGCCTCGAGTGAGTATATGAACGCTTCCCAAAGGCTCAGAGAGCGAACAACCGCTCCACACACACACACACACACCCCACACACCGCCCCCCCCCCCCACACACACAGAGGTACAGCCTACAGCCGTGACGTCAGCACTCTGCGAGCCCGTTACCCACAGCACTCCCTCCCGTTTCATCTCCACAATCCTACGCACGCACACAGGGCGCATGCAGAGAGTACACAGAGCCCACGCAGTGCGTACAGAGGGCACACAGAGCGCACACGAAGCGCACACAGAGCGCACACGAAGCGCACACCGAGCGCACACGAAGCGCACACGAAGCGCACACGAAGCGCATACAAAGACCACACGAAGCGCACGCGAAGCGCACACGAAGAGCACACAATGCACGCGAAGCAAGCGTACAAAGAGCGCACACAGCGCACACGAAGCGCACACCGAGCGCGTGCACACAACACGCGCACAGAGCGAGCTCACGCAGCGCGCACGCATTTACACCCGAGAGAGAGAGAGAGAGGGAGATGTTGTACCCTGTGTTGTTCGGCACGATGTCCGACGTTTCGCGATCTATGTTCTGGGAGTTTATTCTGGAACTGAGAGCGGTGTTTTCGAGTTGTACCGCGTTGTTGTTCGACGTGACGTGATGTCCAACGTTCCGTTCCACCTGCTGGGAGCTTTTTTCAGGAATGGGGAGCTGCGTTTTAGGGTTGTATCGCGTGCGGCTCGGCACGACGTCCGACGTTTCGTTCCACGTGCCGGAAGTTTCTTTCGCAATTGTTTTCTGGTTGTGCGCGCGGATTAATCGGAGCGATGTCAGACGTTTCGCTCCACGTGCTGGGAATGGGAGATTCTTCAGAGTGATATACAGCACAACCGCGGCGATGTATAAACTGAACTGTAAACTATTTTTTACTTTAGCAGGTAAGGCCCACTGAGCAATGTAGCTCTTTTTCAGGAAGCCACCTGGTTCCCACAAGTGACATCTCAACGAACGTGGCTCATCATGGTCATCATCATCATTGCGTGGAAATTGGTGGCAGCCAAATGACTTGCACCCGTGTCTCATCAATCTCCACACTTGCACGAGAGACAGAGATAGTCATCGTCTCCATGCTGTGCACTTAGCGGGGGGGTGGGGGAGCTTAATTGCAGCCGGGTCTGTCCACGACGGCAACCCGGCACACCACATCACGTAGACCGCTCGCAACGCCTGTGGTCGCTGCTAGTCACGTGCCGCTTACTCCAGTCTACGAGCGACTTGAACAAAATATCAGGTGAGAAATGAATTATCGTTGGGACGCTTAAGGGCCACGGCTTGGTTCGCGTGCGCCTATTAAGGGTTAAGCTGTGGTGATGATGGCAGTGGAGTCAACATCGGTCACTCACACCTGACTATATTTTTGTCTCCGACACGGCATTGATGGTGTTCGTGGCCAAAACAGGCACGCGGCTAATACTCCTTTTAGCGCGTGTTACGTTTAATTCCCAATTGTAACGCGTTCGTAATGGCCATAAATGGATTCCGTATTAGTGCTGTCACAGAGAAGAAATGTCGCATTACGTCAAATATGCACGCGAGACCTCGGAAGCGAAGCAAAGTTGAAGCTGGTTAGTACTTGGATGGGATACTGGCCGGGAAAGCCACGTGCTCTAGACTCCGGGCGGCGATGTGCGCCAGCGGATTTCCGTGCGGTGGTGCATTTCGAGAATCAATCTGTGCGGAGTTTTTTTCGTGTCGCCCGCGCGTGTGCGCGGCGAGTGTTCTCCAGCCTCTCCGATTTCCTGCCAGCGGGAAGCGAAACGCGCCAGCAGAATGAGCTCAGCCTTTTCAGTGAAGCAGCACCCTCCTGGATTAAGCGGTGAAGACTCAGCGGCAAATTATTCGCATTACGATGTAATAATATAATATCGAACGCTGACAAGGTCTAACAACGGCTGTTTTATGTATCTGCGTGCAATCACGCGTACACAAAGAGCTAGGTGCTGGCGTGCTTAGCGCCCGTGCTTGATCATATACACATACACGCGATAAGTAAATTATATATGCATGTATTTACGACCCAAAAAAATCCTGAGCCCCTATCCCGTGCCGTGATTAGCCTAATAGAATTTATAAACCGCGCTCGGCTCATATTTCCCCTAATCCCGAAGCCTCCAGTTGATCGTCGCAGGCTGTATAAATTAGCGCCATCCCCATCCGATTCGCGGCGATTCTCCGGGCGCTGACGAATTAATTGATTGGCGTCTGGAGCCTCTTGATTGAGATGTAATCGACTCGGTGGGCGCGGGGATTTTTATTTTTTTATTTTCGTTTTTTGACATTCCACTCGACGATATTCGAGCCGTGCGTTCTGGGCACGCGCGGCGCGAACACGGCGCCACGCGGGGCCCCGCATCCAATTCTTCGTTGCATGCGGCCACACGAGACGCGATGACCACTTCGAGCATCGTGGTCGCAACTAGTCCGGCAGCTGGAGAGGCGGGGGGCGGAGGGGTGGGTTACGTTCGACGCGGCAAGATCGCCGTGCCTCGCGACGATGCACGCGGATTCTTTACACCTGCTGGGGACGTTCCCTGTGGCTGAATAAGGCTAAGGGGGCGTGTGGTCATGTGGCCCACCAAAAGGTGCTTGCAAATCGTATTCATCCCCTTCCCCCCCCCGTTAGTATGCGTCATGAGTAAATGGGTTAATTCAAATATGAGCACAGTTCCAATCTGTGTCTCCACATAGAACCAAGCACAAAGCGCCGTCAATTCTATGTCAGGCAGCATTTGGTCGAGCGAGCACACTCTGGACTGGTTTCGTTCTTCAGGATCTCATCAGCAGAGTCAGGCTTGTTAAACAAATCCTGCTGGATTAAACAGATCGGTTTGGAAAGGGTACTCGATACAAACGAAGGTTTGGTGAGACTTAGAAATTCGAAACCGGTCCAGATGTTTTTTTGTTTAGAGAGATAGAATTGAGTTAAGCTTTTGCTTTTATTTGCTTTTACGTATTCGGTTCTCGTTAATAAAAATAAAGTGTCCCAGATTTAGGGAGCGATGTCACGCAGTGGTGGTGGTAGTGGTGGTGGTAGTGGTGGTGGTAGTGGTGGTGGTAGTGGTGGTTGCGGTGGTGGCGGCGGAACGGAAGGACGTGGAGCTGAGTGGACTTGCCGATGACTGGTACCAGCGGTGTCAACATCGGCCTCTGTGGAGGAGGCTCGTGAAGGACGCTGCTGCTACTGGGCAGTTGGAGGCAGTTGCCCTCCAACAACAACGGAGGGCGGAGGAGCGACGCTCACAGCAACGAGCGGAACGCCGGGCGTCTAAGATGCAGCAAGTTGGCACAGTAGGGGGATACAGCAGGTGGTGCATCTACCAGTCATCTCAGTCGGACGACCCATGGCACCTGCTGGGTCTATCCCGTGACCCGTCAGCGAGCCATCGACACTTCACGTGGCAGCCTCAAAGTGCACCTGGCCTGGCACAGGCACCGTGGTGACGTCACCGTCACTTCGTGGCGAATGGCGGCTGTATTGGTATTGGTGGTGTGGTTACAGAAAAAAAAAACATTTCCAACTATCGAGTCGATGATGTTGGGAGTGGGCGATGATGAATTGCCTATAGAACACAAAGGCATGGCCAAGCGGTTTCCAGGACAGCGAGTTGCTTGCTGCACTTTGTCAAAAAAGTGCTCATTGTTAAAGGATGTGCTATGACCGACTGTTAATCTATATACGTGCACGCACAGTAGTATGTTATTGTGATAGAATGTGTGTATATATATAGAGCCCTGTAGTGAGAAATAGTGGCGTGCGGTAGTGTAGCAGGTAGCGTGCTACGCTACGAACCCGGGGACCCGAGTTCGATTCCAGCTCACGACCAACACCAGTGGCTATTATCTGAAAGGGGCATGGGTCTCCCCTAGGTCGACTCAGCCTCACATGAGTACCTACTACGGTGTGCAAACATCGCCACATGGGGAGACAGATGTGGTCAGGCGTGGTGCTGGCTAACCACACCCTCGTGTGCCGTGCCGGCCTTCATAGGTGCTCACTAACAGCACGGCCCTATCAGCTTGTTAAGGCTATAGGGGGTCTTTGTCATTGTATTGAGACATGTGGAACCAGGAAATATTATTCATCGTTATGTTTAGGAACAACAACAACCAATAATACAATCAATAGTCATCATCATCATCGTGGTCATTATTATCGTCCAATAATTATCATCATCCTTCGTTTAATGATCAATCATCTTCGCTGTCATCGACCAATCATCGCTATCATCATCAATTAATCGTCACCATCCATTCAGAAAGTTGGCGTAACAATGCCGCGTGCGCGTGTTGTGGGTGACCACCGCAGTGATCTGGTCTCTCGTTGTCGTCTGTTGGATTGTGTTCCTCACCATGGACACGCAGTGCCCCATGCCTCGTCAGAGTGGGACGTGCCGTTGATTCATCGGTGAAAATCGGCCAGGAGGTTACAGAACTGGGAATCGGAAGTGTGAGAATGATTCAATTTAGTTATTTACTTACCACGGAGGGAAAGGAAACGGTACAAGCAAGGCAGGACAAGCGACAAACATTGCAGACGCGACAGGAAAATAAAAGAGGAAGTTTTAACTGGATAAAAACAAAGCAATCGAACAGCTGCCCCAGATTCGCGACAATTCGACTGCTGGTGGTGACTCAAGTTTGCTGGAACTGACTCGAGCCCACTCTGGCTCTTCTTGTCGGTGTCACATCGTGAAGAAGCCGGTGCCTTCACTAAACCTGGCTGGTTTTGTACAACCATAATGACGTCGTCCCCGTAACTCTCTATAAATATAAGCATTCACAACTGCACACACGGTGAAAGAGCCACGTGTGTGGTGTTAGTCTCATTGATCTACCATAAGTGTAATCGTCTCTGAGATCCATTATCAATCCACTGCTGAATGAAGGCCTCCCACACCCAATCATATCCGTTCTGGATGCGTATTGCATCTTAAACGCGGTCATCACGCAACCCTGACGCCGAACCGCAGTAGGTCGCTGCTGGATCACCAACTGGACGAAGTCGCACGTGTCCGCCGTGGCGGATGCTGTCGCCACCGAGATACCTCCCTGAGTACAGAGATCTACGACAGCGCCACGCATGCGCCTGGTCTCCGTTAGCTCCCGGAAGTGAAGCAGAAGAGTGCTTGGATGGATGGCGGCCAGGCATGCCAGGTTGTCAGCTCTGCGGGGTCGTGCCTACGAAGTGCAATATTTCGTGAGATGTTCTTCAAGCAGCGATGCGAGCGCGGAGACGTTGGCAGTGTGTACGACGACGCACGGACATCGACTCGCAACTTCGAGCCGCGCAGGTTCAAGTGTCGGTCGTCGGTCAACGCGGCTCATCGTCCCGATAGGATGGCTCAAATAATAAGGACCGCGTTGTTCGAAATCCAGCGTGCTCGTCTTACGGATGGACCAGCTGCCAACATGGGGATGAGGAATGTCCAATTTCCGCGGAGAGGAGTTGATCGCTGGCCCACTGTTGTTTGATAGACAAAACCCCGTTGACTGAGCTGAGATTTGATTGACAAGTCCGAAGTAAGAGTGGTCAGTCACCCAATGCATTGTCAAGCCGTGGACCGTTCGATCAAACCCCGTCAGTTGCAAGCTCCACTGTCAACCCACTGTTGAATGAAACGGCTTCCCCATCGCCGCATCACGGAGGCGAGATGTTAACTACCTCGCCTGGTATGCAGGAGGTCGTGGGTTCGATTCCGACCCTGACGCCTGCTGCTGTATATTTTGAGTTTGCGGTGTCTCTCTCCCCTTGGTCGTGTGGCTTTTTCTCGGGGTCCTTCGGTCTTTCCCTCCACATTTATAAACAACATCGCGTTTAGAGTGTTTGGCTGCTACAAATGTCCACGTGATAAGCCACTTCGTTGAGCTCTCGCCGGTGGCCAGGTAGCTTCTGAAAAACAAGAGCTGTATATAGCTCAGTGGGCCTTACCTAACAAAATAAAATACAAAGTACATTTTAGCGTCAGTCATCGGAGATGATGATGATGATGATGTCACCACACTTCACGATGCAGGCTGGGTCAGCACGCGCTGGTTGAAGGGAAATGGGACCCAACACCGGCTCCGACATCGCTCCCATGTCCAACTCGGGTTGTCGGGTTCGCAGGTGGGCTCATAACTGCGCCACCACGCCCTTTGACGACGCATGCCTTCTTACCGACAGATAAATACGGCAGTTCATTCGCGTGTTCATTCGCACGACGTCCTTCGCAACATCAAATACGTGAAAAGTTTAAAGCATCAAACGTACAGCGTCTCCTGCAGACGCCTGAGATGAAAATCCACAAATTTGCGCGGTGCAATTTGTGGACGCTGCTGTGTCGATTCCCCGCCACGCATTGACGCGTTAATCGACATCAGATTTCTTCAACTGAACGGCGATTTGCTACGGAGCCGTCATGGACAGCTCCAGATGTGCGGTGGTTTAGTTCATCGCGCTCAGAAAAGCCTGGCCACCCCTCAAGTTCCATTCCTGGGTCGCGTGCTTGAGTAGCTCGTGCATCAATCCCCCTCGCCTGCCGTCGATTTGTTCACCGACCCACGATGTTGAAGTATAGTCGCGCAACAATCGCTGTACGCATCTCACGAAGCGAATGACATCGATTATTTCGTTTCGTCTAGACGCGCGTCTATTGTTTGTGTATGTACGCTGAGCTTTCTTTCGCACCGTACGTAGCCAACCGTGCTAATCGGAGGTGCGTCGGGCAAGGGCAAGGAACTAAGCACACAAAGCGGGTCGAAAGAAAGGAGTTTTCAATCTAAATTGAAAAGTGCGTAGCGCCAGTGGCTTGGTAACATGTCAATGTTTAATTGGGAGCCTGAAGACTCAAGATGCCTCGCGGAACCGTCCGACTGGAGGACCGCACGTGGTCAAGGCGCACACGTTGCGTGAGGTAGCGACAGCACAAACAAAGACAAAGATCCCCCCCATAGCCTTAACAGGCTGAAGGGACAAGTGATGTTATCGAGCACCTATGAAGGCCGGAACTGTACACGAGGGGGTGGGTGGCCAGCACCACGCCCGATCGCCTTTGTCTCCCCAGTGGCGACGTTTACACACCGCACCAGGTACTCATTTGAGGCTGAATCGACCTCGGGGAGGCCCAGGACTGGTTCGGATAATCGTCACCAATGTTAGCCGTGAGCGGGAATCGAACTCGGGCCACCGTGTTCGTAGCGCAGCGCGCTAACCGCTACACCACCGCTCCCCCACAGCGACACCACCGCGACACCACCGCTACACCACCGCACCACAGGCGCGCACGCGTGGCCACGGCGCCTGTCAAACCCACGGGTTCCGCTGACGGCGCCTTCCCAGAGGCAACACCGCCACACGGTGGCCACGACTTGCTACGACAACGTACGAAGCGACTCGAAGCCGCGCGCGCGTGGCGAGCCCGCAACGCAAAGATCCCCGACAGGAACGATGGTTTTGGTGACGACGATCCGACCGATGCGCAACGGGGGCGACCGATGTGCGGTCTGATTTGATCGAGGAGTGACTCGGTTGTCGACTGCCTTGAACAGTGGGTGCCTGGCCAGTGACTGACCAGTGTCTGGACTTGAACACTGCGTGACTGACCAGTGACTGACCAATGACTGACTAATGACTGACCAGTGACTGACCAGTGACTGGACTTGAACACTGGGTGACTGACCAATGACTGACCAATGACTGACTAATGACTGACCAATGACTGACCAGTGTCTGGACTTGAACACTGCGTGACTGACCAATGACTGACCAATGACTGAACAGTGACTGGACTTGAACACTGGGTGACTGACCAATGACTGACCAATGACTGACCAATGACTGACCAGTGACTGGACTTGAACACTGGGTGACTGACCAATGACTGACCAATGACTGACCAGTGACTGGACTTGAACACTGGGTGACTGACCAATGACTGACCAATGACTGACCAGTGACTGGACTTGAACACTGGTTGACTGATCAATGACTGACCAATGACTGACCAGTGACTGACCAATGACTGACCAGTGTCTGGATTTGAACACTGGGTGCCTGGCCAGTTGTCTGGGTGCCTGTGTTGTCACCTTACTTGACCAGGAGGTGACTGAGTTTGCTGCTGCTGCGGCTGCTGCTTGTAGCCGGTTCCCGTGGGGATGTGCGGAGCTGTTCCGCTCGGGGTGATCTGTCGGTCACCGAGCTGCGGCTGCTTGCGGAGCCCACGGGGCGCTCCCAAGGAGGCCTTGGCACATGTGGGTCGTGTCGCATCATGCGTGTTGGGTGGGGGGAGGGAGCGGTGGCGCAGTGGTTAGCACACTAAACTCTCTACCTAGCGAACAGAGCTCGATTCCTAGACCTATCGTTAACCCAGAAAAGCCTTCATGAGGCTTAAGACGTATGCCATTATTTGCAAGCACATTCCGTTCTACAGAAACTCGACATATGGAATTTCGTTATCACGTAACTTGTGCATTCGATATACGTTGTATTAAATTCGCATTTACGGAATTGTGTACGTATTCATCTTCTTGGTTCTTTCGGTAAAGTCACGTAGAAGGGAAATAATAAAATAATACAAATAAAACATAATAACATACAATTCTCACGACATTTCGGCCACAACGCAAGCAGCCGTCCTCAGGTGAAGAACAGGTCTGTCGGAAAGACAGCGTCTGAATGGTTGCGTTGTGGCCGAAACGTCGTGAGAATTATGTTATTATGTTTTATTATTCCTATTTTATTATTTCCCTTCTACGTGACTTTACCGAAAGAACCAAGAAGATGAATCCCTGCAGTCACGAAAGCTTTAAATCGAAATGTGTACGTATTGTGTCAAATGCACGGTAGACCTGTGTGTGTGTGTTAAACGCTGCTGTTGGTGGCGTTATTTGATTACATGACAGGGAGCGGTGGCGCAGTGATTATCGCACTGCCGCCTTTGTCTCCCTAGTGGCTAAGTTTACACACCGCACCAGGTACTAATTTAACCCAAGGAGAGGCCCGGGACCGGTTCAGACAATCGTCACTGGTTCCGCCTGCAAGCGGGAATCGAACTTTGGTCGCCGGGTTGCTAGAGCGTTAGAAACGCTCCACTGCGAGTAACATTAAAAAGACAAAGATCCCCCGTATAGACTTAACATACTCTTGGGGCAAGTGCTGTTAGCGAGCACCTATGAATGCCGGCATGGCACACGAGGGGGTGGGTGGCCAACACCACGCCCGGCCGCATTTGTCTCTCCAGTAGCAATGTTTACACATCGCATTAGGTACTCATTTGAGGCTGAGTCGACCTAGGGGAGGCTCCGGACCGGATTAGAGAATCGTCACTGGTGTTGGTGGCCGTTAACGGGAATCGAACTCGGGTCGCTGGGTTCGCAGCACAGAGCGTTACAAGCGCTGCACTGCGAATCAACAACATTCGCCACTAAGTGGCGGTGACGTCACCACGACGCTTGTGCCAGGCCATGTGCACCTTGAGGCCACGTGAAGTGTTGAACGCCCGCTGGCAGGAGGTCACGGGGCAGACCCAGCAGGTGCCAGGGGTCGACTGACCGAGATGAGTGGCTGATGCACCACCTGTGCCCCCTACTGTGCCAACTTTCTGTGCTTTAGCCACCCGGCGCTCCGCTCGTTGTTGTGAGCGTCGCTCCTCCGCCCTCCGTTGTTGTTGGAGGGCGACTGCCTCCAACTGCCCAGTAGCAGCGTCCTTCACGAGCCTCCTCCACAGAGGCCGATCTTGACACCGCTGGTACCAGTCATCGGCAAGTCCACTCAGCTCCACGTCCTCCTGTACCACATCACTCCATCTCTTCTCTAGCCCGTGCCGCGCCCGTTTAGTCCCCTGGATCCGGCCGAATCAACACGCACACACACGCGCGCAGTCACACTCACCGGCCTGCCCTATCTGCGTGTTCCTTTCAATTCCTCCCAACTGGTGACCAACGTCTCGATAAGGACACAACCTTACGTGGGCTGTGTTTGACTTCATTTCGTAAAGAAACTGCTTCGTTGAGAGCTTACTACATTTGCGCCACCACTGGCCGCGTCCCTCGCCTGAGTCAACGCCTGCTCGCTCGCCCGCACGCAAGTTCCGTGGCCTTCATCCAACAGCGGATTGATTCTGGTCGCTGTGTCGGTCATGCGAGTGTGTTTTTGTTGTTTGCCATACTTCACCACGCTGGTCTGTGCAGGTTGGTGAATAGAGGGCCCCCCTCTCAATCGCCACTGGCGTTAGTCGTGGCCGAGTTCGGAGCGAAGGGCGTCAATCATTGCTCCCCCCCCCCTCCTTCTCGACCCCCCATTGTCAACTTCGCACAGATCCATATTTGCAAATGCGGTTGACAAGGTCAAAGAGTGAGTCGAGCGGCCGGGTTCAGGATGTGGTCAAGTGGAAATTCTCTTTGGGCACAAAAAAAAATCGGTAACGTGGGAAATGAATGACGCCGCTCTGGTAGTCGAGGTGACTGTCGGCGTTGTGTGTGCCTGAGTGCCATCACCAAACAGTGCCGGCGGAGTACACAAAACCTCTCTCTTTCTCTCTCATACCCCGTACAGAGATCTCCAGTGAAGCACCAGCAACTTTTGGGGCAGGCGCCGTTAGCGGGCGACTACCTACTCTGTCCTGAACGATTTAGGGAACATATCTAATTTCGTTTTTTCGAACAAATATTGCGATTTGATTTGCGATTAAAATGGTTTAACTCAAGCTTCAGTTAATATTCACTGTGTAATAGATTTAATACATGTGATGGAGCATTACCACATGATACCATCACAATATGAACTGCTCTATATAGTCTAATGCAAGGATGAGAACGTAACATATGTGAATTGCTTCCAACATGTATTTATTCAAATGTTTTTTTTATTGAAATAGAACAATGAAACATAGATCAATTGTTTAGTTAAATAAAGTTATTGTCATAAAAAAGAAAACAATTCAAATTAGAAAGTAATAGGACTTTTAAAATCGCAGCCTTTGCGATTTGCATTGTTTCAAATTACGATTTCGAATCGATGAATCGTTCAGCCCTACTAGCTACCCAGTCACGCTGGAACAGCATGCAAGGAGGTGGTGTTGTGTGGTTGGCACCAAAGCCCTATCCATCCTTGTCTTCCCACCAGCATTGATGTCGACACGTGTTTAGACGCCTCAACCAGGTACTCTACTAATTTGAGGCTGAGTCGACCTAGGGGAGGCACATAACCGGTGTTTGGAATCAGTCGTCACGGAGGTAGGCAGTGGCTGCGAACTCAGGTAGCCGAGTTATTTTCGCAGTGCGCTCGCCTTAACAGACTGTACGGGCAAGTGCTGTTAGCGAGCACCTATGAAGGCCAGAACGGCACACGAGGGGGTGGGTGTGGCCAGCACCACGCCCGATGTTTTTACACACCGCACCAGGTTTTCATTTGAGGCTGAGTCGACCGAGGGGATGTCCCAGGACCGGTTCAGATAATCGTCACTGATGTTGGCCGTGAGCGGGAATCGAACTCCGGTCGCCAGGTTCGCAGCGCAGCGCGCTAACCGCTACACTACCGCTCCCCACACACACACGCACACGTCTAGCATGACCTCAGCGAGTGCGGTATTGACCTTGGGGATTCTTGTGCACAAATAGAACGACACGAGAAGTCGTCCGTCTGGATTCTCAACACCCCCCCCACCTCCACCCCGACGTGAGTTCAATCTCGCGAGATTTCATTTCGAATCCACAATCGATTTGTTATCAATTCGGATAAAGTATTCATCGTGAACACGACACCGGAACGAGTCCCGTCGCCGCCATGGTTTGTTAGCGCACCTGGAACACCCGAGATGGATTACCACCTACGGCTCACAGAATACGTCTCGGACATTCCACAGAACGGCTCAGGCCTTCAAATTAGTTCCTGGCGTGGTGTGTAAGACATCAGCACTGGGAAGACAAAGACGGCCGTGTGTGGTTCTGGCCACATAGGCGCTCACAAACAGCGCTTTTGCCCCCAACAGCCCGTACTGGGTATACGGGGGATCTTTGTCTGTGTGCAGTGGTTAACCGACGTCGCTACGATCCTAGCGATTCAGACTGCAATGAGCGCCTCGTGCGATGTCTGAGCATGGCCACTCGGGAGACAAAGGCGGCCGGGCGTGGTGCTGGCCACCTGCCCCACCCCCTCCCCTCGTGTGCCGTGCCGGCTTTCATAGGTGCTCGCTAACATCACTTGCCCAACAGTCTGTTGGAGGCTACACGGGGGATCTTTGTCTCTGTGTTTGTGTGTTTCGATACCGGTCTAGCAACGAACATTCAAACAGCATCGCCCATTCATTCGCTCGAGTTTCCTCTCTTCTGCTCGCTCGACCTCTTTTGAATTAACAAATCGGCGTCTCACGCATTTACACAAAGACACACACGCACACACAAAGCAAAAGTTCCCCCGTATAGCCTACACAGGCGTTTGGGGCAAGTGCTGACAGAGACCAACATTTGAAGGTCGGCACGGCGTACGAGAGGGTGGTGTGGCAAGACACTACTCCCGGCCGCCTTTGTCTCCCCAGTGCCGACCATGGATAGATAATTAGTTTCTGATGTTGGGTCGTGAGCCGCGAGTGTTTGGGAACCGGTCTAGCAACGCGCAAAAAACGAGTTCCCCCATCCAATCATTGTTCGTTCTCTCGTGCGCCCGCTCGGTCTCTCTCTTGAATAGGACAAATCAGCGTCCCACGCACACGCTCACGCAACAAAGACAAAGATTCCCCGGATAGCCTGTCACAGACTGTCACGGCAAGTTGTGTTGGCGAGCACCTATGAAGGTCGGCACGGCACATGAAGGAGGTGGGTGGCCAACACCACGCCCGGCCGCATTTATCTCCCGCCGAGTGGCGGTGTTTACTACACACCGCACCAGGCACTTGTTTGAGGCTGAGTCGACCTAGGGGAGGCCCAGGACCGGTTCAAATAATCGTCACCGGTGTTGGCCGTGAGCGGGGATTGAACTCGGGTCGCCGGGCTCGTAGTGGAGTGCGCTAACCGCTACACCAACGCTCCCCACTAGAACGCGCACGTACACACACACACACGCGCACGCACAAAGAACACACACACATACATACACACACATACACACACCTACACACACGCGGGCGCACATTGCGCAAGACGCTTCGTTGGACTCTGGTAGGCACCTAGACGCGAGCCGTATTGTTTGTGCTGGCAGGTACAAAGCGACGACATTCCGTCACCGTAGGCTACTCTAACACACATACACACAGCCGCTCCTTCGCGCCCATATATAGCCAGGACTTGGCAATGGCCTTAGCCTTGTGGGTGAGCCGGCGAGTCAAGGGGACGTCTGCTTGGCTCCTTCTCTCTGCTGAGGGGCCCAGGTTCTGGGTGATTCCACCCCGTGTGACCGAGCTTGACTTGGTCACGTGGACTCGCCTTCGTCTCTTCATCTCGTCTCGAGCCTTTCTCCGGAGGCTCCTGCGGCAAGCCTTCAACCTGGAGCAATGCCAAGTCCGGAGATGTTATCTCTCTTCTCTCTCTGATTTGTTCCAGTTCGAATCATCTCCGTCGCTCTTAGAGCGTCCTCCGTTGAGCCGTTCCTCGTTGGCATTGGTGCCCTGTCCAAACTCGCCTTCGCTAAAAATCTCCTATCTCGACTTTTCAGCCTTCTAAAACTTCTTACTCGTTGCCAATGTTTCCCGTCCATTCAGCTCCCGTCTTCGCTGAGTCGTTCTAGTTTGGGCATCTGTCCGTCTTTGTAGAGCTGCCTCTGAAGACATGTCCAGGTCATTTGACGTCTCTGAATCACCTCCACCCTGACGTTTATCATCGCGAACCCCACGCTCTAGCCCTGCCGCGTCTCTTTCTCTAGCCAGCCAAATGAGTAACTCTTCATGTCACGCTTCCACATACTCACGACGCGATTCTGCGAAGATCGTGAGAGTTGCCAGCACGTACCGACAAGATGATTTGTCCGTCTTAGTCGTGGGGGAAAGCGGGGGCGCTTGTGTTAGGTGGTGTGTGTGTGAGATTGTGTTAGGTGGTGTGTGTGTGTGATTGTGTTAAGTGGTGTGTGTGATTGTGTTAGTGTGTTAGGTGCTGTGTGTTAGTGTGATTGTGTTTGTTAGTTGGTGTGTGTTAATGTGTTAGGTGGTGTGTGTGTGTGTGATTGTGTTTGTTAGGTGGTGTGTGTGTGTGTGTGATTATGTTAGGTGCTGTGTGTGATGTGCATCGCTAACTCGCTCTATAACCCTGGCTAGACATTGCTGTTGATGCTGTTGCTGCTGCTGCTGCTGTAGGTTGTGGATTGGGCTGGTTGGCAAATTGAAGCTCGTGATGACTGGAAGCTGATTTATCGCTATGCATGTAGCATCCGCTTTGTTGTTGTTGTTGTAAGCATCGACTGCTCGACGACGATTGCTTGGCCAGACTTCACGTCGCAGCATAGACATCAGAGCATTGGACAGCAAGCAGTACAGTACAACCGTGGATGGCGCTGCACTGCGCTCTGCTGCCCGCCACGTGTTACAGCCTCGTCGATGCCGGCCTGTCTGTGCGTGGTTGGTCACCCGTCCAAGCCCTGTCCAGGCGCTGACCTGCTGAGCTTCCGAGATCTTGCGAGGCAGGGCGCGCGGCATTCCGAGCTAACATCGGAGCTGCGTCGCTCGTGCGTTTGGGGGCCGGAGTCGGCAACGCCGCGTCTCAGGAATGGCGTGCGGTGCCTCTTTAAGGACCGCGTCGTGGGCCGTTATTTATTAAGGGACCACCACCGTCTCATAGCCACCCACACAGTGGCATTACGGGTTTTTTTTCTTTCATCGAATTTTTTTTATTTTCTTGTTTTTTCGGTTTCCAACCCCTTGGTGTGGGGGGACAATAACGCACACAACCTCGTTGAGACAACAACAACAAACTCCACCACAACCACCACCACCCCGATCTGGTGTGCGTGTCACGTGTGCATCTGAACTTCGCGTGGCAGTCCACGAGGTCGACTCAGCCTCGAGTGAGTGACGGCCGATCCGGTGCGGCGCGTGAGCGCTCGTCTCGGTCGAGGACAGAGGCGGTCATCGCGTGGATTCTCCTTTAACTTGACGCTCGCGAACAGCGCGAGACATCGATTACCGTGAACTAGAGGGGCGCGCTGGGGGTGGTGGGGGACACGTGTCCGTGAGTGCGATCGTGTAGCGGTCAGCGCTACGCTGCGCTAGGAACCTGGCCACCCAAGTTTGATTCCCGGTCACGGCCGCCAACACCCAGGGACGATTATCTGAACCGGTGCCTGGATCTCCCCTAGGTCGACTCGGCCTCAAATGAGTACCTGGTGCGGTGTGTAAACATCGCCACTGGGGAAAGAAAGTCAGTCGGGCGTGGTGCTGGCCACCCACCCCCTCGTGTGCCGTGCCGGCCTTCGTAGGTGCTCGCTAAGAGCTCTTGCCCCAACCGTCTGTTCAGGCTATACGGGGGATATTTGTCTTTGTGCGGAGGGGGAGGGGGGCGGAGAGGTTGGCACACTGCGCTCCGAGCTTGGCGACTTCAGTGTCGATTCCGTCAACCGCGGCTGACTGACATCCGTCCCTTCACCCCTTCGCTAACCCGAACTGACAGAGCGTGGTGGAAGTATGTACGTTGAACTTCTTTCGCACCGTACGTAGCCAACCGTGCTAATCGGAGGTGCGGGGCGAATGAGAGCAGCGCGTGGCGGTGAAGTATGTCCAACAAACAAACAACAAACCACCCCCAGTGACCGAGGCGGCGCGGGGAGGTGGCGGCGGTGAGTGGGGAGTGCTGGAAGCGGAGGTCCTCATCCAGGAGTGGCTTGGCAAGACGCCGGGAGCTGTTTGCGCCCTGTGTGCACAAGAACCATCGCTTGGCGAGGCGAGAGGCCGCTCTTTCGCACTGCGCGCAGGAGAGCGCAGCGCTGACAGCGCGCGTGGCCCTGTCATGGTCGTGCTCTCTTGTGCGCGGTGCGAGCGCGTGGCGACAGCGGCGACTGCCTCGACCGGTCCTGGGTCGACGCGGCCTCACGAGAGCGACCCGGGGTTTGCGATGTGTGCACGTCGCCACGAGGGAGACGAAGGCGGCCGGGCGTGGTGTTGGCCGCACGGCCACCTCGCGTGTCGTGCCGGGCTTTATAGGTTGCTGGCTAACAGCACTTGTCCCAGAGAGTCTGTTACAGGCTATGGGGCCGTGCATAAATGACGTCACGCACGTGGGCGGGGGGGGGGGGTCAGACATTTGTGACGATGTGTGACGAGGGGGGGGGGGGTTGAGAAATTTGACGTCACATCAAAATGCGCAACTTTAAATAAATATAGTGAACACATTCTACTTGAACATCAGAGTGCAGCGCCACATTAAATACGCACTACAATGACAATAGTTTAAAGCGATTTGAAGCATGTTTAAATTTTTTTAGGGGGGCGGCAGAGCTTTGTGACGTCATTTGAGGAGGAGAGGGGGAGGGGGGTCTGACTTTTTGTGACGCCGTGTGACGAAGCGGGGGGGTGGGGGTCAAAAATCGTGGTGTGTCAACAGCAGCAGCACTGGGGGAGCTCACGGCCGGACGCGCGCGTGGCGCTGACCTCACAAACCTCGCGGCGCGCTCACTCACGGCAACCCTCACGGGTGATCTTTGTCATTGCGAGAGACGTCGCCTGAGCAGGCATCTGCTCCATCGCCTGCGCCCTCTCCCGACAACTTGTTCCCGACCACGCGTCGGGCATCCTGCGGCTCGTTGAGGACTGCTTCGTGACGCAGTGTCGGCTCTTGAAATCTTAAAAATGTTTAGTTTGTCGATAAAAAAAAAATCCATCGATGTTCATCTGGCGGCTGCGGCGACGTCAATGAGCGAGGAGTCATCTTCTTGGTTCTTTCGGTAAAGTCACGTAGAATGGAAATAATAAAATAATAAAAATAAAACATTATAAAATAATTCTCACGACGTCTGTCTTTCCGACAGACCTGTTCTTCACCTGAGGACGGCTGCTTGCGTTGTGGCCGAAACGTCGTGAGAATAATTTTATTATGTTTTAATTTTATTATTTCATTATTTTCATTCTACGTGACTTTACCGAAATAACCAAGAAGATGAATCCCTGCAGTCACGAAAGCTTTAAATCGAAAGAGCGAGGAGTCGTTTGAAAGCTCGCGATTATCCTCGACCCTGGAGCTCCTTGTCAGCGCTACCATTTACATTAACCCCGGTGCGTGATCCGAGCGTGATTCGAAATCGCACAATGGATAGGCGCGTGCGCTAAACAGTTCCATTTTGACAAAATGAAATAAAGCAAATAACGACGTTTAGATCGCAACACAAGCGGACGTCATTTGCCTGATGACGACCGCTTGTGTTGCGATCGAAACGTCGTGATTTGTTTTATTTTATTTCTACCCACGTGACTTTACCGAAAGAACCAAAGAGTATGGATTAATGCCGTCACGAAAGCTTCCAATCAAGATGAGTTCCATTTCGCTTGCGTGTCTGCCGCGCTTGCGTCAACCATCGACAGGTGCAGGGGCATCCCTCTACCTTGACTCAGCTGCTTGCTTGTCAATCCCACTACTGGATGCAAGACCCCCCCCTCCATCCCCACCTACCTCCCCAGCACACGACCGTGCTGATCGCAGGAGTGTACAAGTTGAACTTGTCCTTGTGTGAGAGTCTGTGAATGTGGAGTGGTGGGCACAATGTGGTGCAGCTGCCACTCATCGCAGTCGTTGCTTGACCCAGAACACGCCGGGGGGAGGGAGGGGGGGCTCTCCCGTGACCTCCTGCCAGCGTTGTGACGGTCCGCGTGGCTGCAAAAGGACACCTAGCCTGGCACCAAGAGCTGTGGCTGTTGTTGTGACCCTGGGGTCAGGAGGCGTCACGCACACACAGGCACACGGTTGGCTAGGTACGGTGCGAAAGAAGTTCAGCGGACATCGCTTTGACGAATTATGAGCGGACATCTGCCGCAGAATTTGCAGCGAGACGGCTGTTGTAGTTTGCGAATTAATTTAAAATAAAATGTATATTCATCTGATCTGAGCGAGGCGTTTCAATTTAGTTTTGTACATATTTTGTGAAAGAACTGCGTTTTGTATTTAGTGTATTGTCCTTGGCTACATACCGTGCAATAGAAGTTACATACATACATGCATAGATATGTCCTGACAAAATATATCCTTAAAACTTATATCCAGTGCGTTATATCTCTCACTGTGGCTCTATTCACTTGCTACCTACTCCAGTCGACCAGCGACCCGCAAAATATTGTGAGAGAATGCCCTGAATACTCTTCTCATGTACTTACACTCACAACAGCAACAGCAGCCAGTCGCCACGAAGTGGCGGTGACGTCACCACGGCGCTTGTGCCATGCTAGGTGCACTTCGAGGCCACGTGAAGTGTCAAAGATCCGCTGGCAGGTCACGGAACGGATCCAGGTGCCGTCGGTTGACTAACAGATGACTGGCAGATGACTGGCAGATGCACCAGCTGTGCTTCCCACTGTACCAACTCTCTGCGTTTTAGTCACCCGATGCTCTGCTAGTTGTTGTGAGCGTCGCTCCTCTGACCTCCGTTGACACGAGAGGGCGACTGCCTCCAACTCCTCGGCAGTGTCCTTCACGAACTTCCCCCAGAGGCCGATTTTGACGCTGTTGATACAAGTCATCGGCAAGTCCAATCAGCTACACATCAGTCAAACTCCGTTCTAGTCCATGCCGTGTCCGTTAAGCCCCATCAACTCGGCCAAACAGAATCTGATTGGGGATGCAGCGGATATGCATGCGGGCTACATGACCCAGCAGACTCGCTTACCAGAGGAGATCACTGATGGGACTGTGTCCAGATCTATACTCTTTGGATCTTTCGGTAAAGTCACGAAAGCTTCAAATCAAGATTGTGTCCAGATCGTTTAAAGAATATGTGAGCTCCTCACATAATCCAGTCTGGTTAAACCCAGAATAGAACGTAGGCAGGCAAACCTAAATGTTGCAAACTGGCGTAGTTGTTCATTTAGAGGACTTCACGTTTCGCAAGCATGAAAACGGGAGGGGATAACTGTGGTAGCTTCCACACTGCGTTATGCAGCTGATTAAAATGAATGCTGCTCGACTGATGTGGATTACGAACTCGGCTGCCAAACAGGCACTGGCCATGAGCACACTGCCAGAAAGGACTTCACTCTCTCCACAACTGCCACATCACTCATTCGGAGTTGCGAGAGGGGAGTATTCAATAACATCAAATATCCGGGCATGTTTTTTTTGTGGGGCTGATGGTAAGGCCCCAATTCAAGTATAATGCCCCACATTCAGCAGTAGTGTATCCAACTCTTCGGAGGGGCCAGCATTCACCACATCATCCACATACACAATATGGTTGAACAATAGAAAGCCATCGCTCAATCGCACCCGGGCATTGATCAACCTCCCGCTGTATCTATGCCAGATGGAATTTCCACCGGTACATCCATGCAACGCTTCTCGATCGACGTGGTCACACGAGGCGTTAAATAGTGCAGGCGACAGAGGACATCCCTGTCGCACACTCCCCACACTCGCACAGACTCACACGCACACAACTGGCTATGTTTGTTCTGCAGGGGGCGAGCGAGAACCCGCAGAACCAGTCAGCAGAGCGCTCCCGGCACAGATGCAGGCGGCACCACGAGGGACGGAACCGACTCACGGCGCCGGGAACTCGGTTCGACTCCTGACCGGGGTGAGAGGTTACGGGAGACTCACACCCCGCGAGACGCCGCGCTGCGGTTGTGCAGGTGGAGGTGACGCCGCGGGCAAGTGGAGAGAACGGCGACAGTAGCCACTGGGATTGCAGTGGGCGAGGAGTTAAATCGACGCGGTGCTGGGAGCCATGGGGATTCAGTGACGAGACGCGCACACACGCAGATCCACGCTTACATCGCACCTGGAGCCAGCAGACCGCACAACTACAGGCAGGAGGCTTTACACCTGGACTCAAGAGACCCTACATCTGGAGCTGGGAGAACCAGCAGCTGCAGCCGGGACCGAGGACCTGGAGCCGGGTAGGAGAGCGCAGGGAGGGGAGTGAGATGAGAGGGGAGAGACCGCAGTGAACGAGTTCTTAATAGTTGCTCAAGCGGTTTGCTCACTGTGGTTTTCTTGATGGGATTCCACATTTAAAAGGGACGCGTTGCGTTTTAGACATGGCTTGTTTTGTCACGACTGGTTACTCTTTACGGGTTTTAAATATGTAAATAGCCAGATGTATGTATGTTGAACTCCTTTCACATCACAGCTCTGTTGGCTTCTTTGTATTCCACGCGTTTTTTTTTAACTAGAAAATATTTATATTAATATTTTGCAGTAAAATATCAATTTTTTGTCTTTAAAACAACAGTTTTAACACCTTTTCACAGCAAAGCACTTTTCGTGGATGGCTGTATATGACTACTTTGCTATGTTGACGTACATTTTTTTGTTTTCTCGGCAGATTTTACCGTGTTTTTGCATAAAATCGTGGCTTTTCGCTTAAAATTGTTGAAAAACCGGTTTTAGTCCGTTTATTTGCAAAAGGTTGCCTCTTCAATGGGTGTTTCAATGCAACAGCGCCCCCTAGCGGTAGGACAGCGCCCCCTAGCGGTAGGACAGCGCCCCCTAGTGGTCAACATTTTATTAACGTCATGCAAAAAAAAAAGTATTGCTCGTTTCTGTTCCTCTTTCTTTCATCTCGTTCCTTCCAGGTTGCTCCAGGTCTTCTTCACACTTGGTCAGGGTCTCCCACCAGCACGCCATTGAGGTCCAGCTCCTCTCCACAGCTCCACCTGCAACCACAGAGAGCACACGCATTCTAGATTTGTAGCTTTCGTGACTGCAAGATTCATACTCTTAGTTCTTTCGGTAAAGTCACGTAGGTAACCACACGCATGTCAATACACTCACATAGGCACCCGTCATATGAGGCATTATTTATTCACCACTCACCTTTTTGCTGGGATTCGAACCTTGCACCTCCCGAATCCAGGCTCGTCCTCTCATCACCTTGAGCCACCGCGTCTTCACACAGGTACATGGGTCTCCACGCCGTGTAGTGCTCGTTCTTGCAAGCACGTGGCTGTATAAACATACGCGATGGCGTCATCACGTATGGTTTGATGACATCACACTAAACGTGATGACGTCATCGCGTCTTGTGTGACGTCACGCATTTTTTATATTTCGCAAAAGGTTTGTGTTGGATTTGAACTCAGGTTTACCAGCTTCAGAAGCAGTCATGCAATCCACTGCGCCACGAGCGCACATGAATGCTGGAAACGTTCTGGTTATTAAGTCATCGTCATTTGGAACATCTTCGTTTCGGATGAATGGGATTCACTAAAATGAAAAAAAAAATTCGCGGGTAACTTAATTTTACATTTTAAGGAGCAAAACGTACTGGCGATGACGTCACTGCATTAAAAATAAATCGTTACTTGACGTCATCACGAAAATTGTAAAAAAATAAAAATTGGTAAAAGTCGGACTTGAGACGCGATCTCGGGTTGCCTGCTCGGGATGTGGTCATAAAGCCCCCTACTCCACGAGGGATCGGTACAGAATCCACATTTTTTGCTTATTAAGAGAGTGTCGTGGTAAACATGTTTTTTGATGTAACCTATTAAAAAACTAAACACGTATAAATATATTCCCGTTAACTTTGAGTCTCCATGTACAGTTGAACGTGAGTTCATGAGTGCAACACTATTTACTTGAGAATTTCACATCCAAAATTACCGAGGTGGATTTTGAACTCGGGAACTCGTCACTCGCCCGCCCAACCACCTGGCATCGGTGACGTCACCGGGGATGCCCCCTGGCGAAGCCGAGGAGTGGGAGCGGAGCCAGGGCCGACCTCTTGACCCCACGGGGACCGGTGACTTCATGGCCAGACCGGGGCGCGAACCCCACCCGTGGGAGCTTAGCGGAATAAAACATGAACTGCCCTCACACCGAGCACCACAGCCACACTCCCTTCACTCGGGCAAACCTCTTGCTCGTCATCTGGGGGGTGGCCTGTTTCCTTAAACCTTGAGTCTCTCACCCAGAATCTGTTACGCAGTGCCTCCTCCCAGCCAGTCTGCCAGTGCCAGGGCCCCGAGAAACCTGCTGCTGGTGCTGGGCGCCTCTCGGCCGGGCCTAACGCATCCTCCTCTCACCGGGGTTTCGCTGAGCCCAGTGCTCGTCCCACGACAGATCCCGCTCGTAGGGTCGGTGCTGTAGTGGGGCTCAGACATGGGATTCTTGAACGTGTCCTGGCTCTGTAGAACTTGCTTCGCGCCGTACGTAGCCAACTATGCTACTCAGGAGATGATTGTTGAAGGTGGAGGTGATGGTGGAGGAAGGAACGGGTGGTGGTGGTGGTTATGATCTTTGGAGAAGATGGTGGTGGCGACTCTGCGGCCGTGTCCCGAGAGCTTCGCCAGGGAAACTGGGGGAGGAGACCCCTCAATCGCTCACGCCAGCCGGGCCGGGCTTGGCAGGACATGGTGAGCAGGAGCGGCGGGACGCGGCCAATCAATGGGAGGGCCGAGACCCGGGAGACCGCGAGGACATTCACGGGGCCATATTCTTAGGTTTTTTCGGTAAAGTCACATAGGTAAAAATTTTAAATTAATAAAAGTAAAATAAAAATAAAGTGCATGCGACAGATGACATCCCTGTCGCACACTCCCCACACTCGCAGAGACTCACACACGCACAACTGGCTATGTTTGTTCTGCAGGGGGCGAGCGAGAACCCGCAGAACCAGTCAGCAGAGCACTCCCGACACAGATGCAGGCGGCACCACGAGGTACGGACTCAACTCACGGCGCCGGGAACTCGGTTCGACTCCTGACCGGGGTGAGAGGTTACGGGAGACTCACACCCCGCGAGACGCCGCGCTGCGGTTGTGCAGGTGGAGGTGACGCCGCGGGCAAGTGGAGAGAACGGCGACAGTAGCCACTGGGATTGCAGTGGGCGAGGAGTTAAATCGACGCGGTGCTGGGAGCCATGGGGATTCAGTGACGAGACGCGCACACACGCAGATCCACGCTTACCTCGCACCTGGAGCCAGCAGACCGCACAACTACAGGCAGGAGACTTTACACCTGGACTCAAGAGACCCTACATCTGGAGCTGGGAGAACCAGCAGCTGCAGCCGGGACCGAGGACCTGGAGCCGGGTAGGAGAGCGCAGGGAGGGGAGTTAGATGAGAGGGGAGAGACCGCAGTGAACGAGTTCTTAATGGTTGCTCAAGTGGTTTGTTCACTGTGGTTTTCCTGATGGGATTCCACATTTAAAAGGGACGCGTTGCATTTTAGACATGGCTTGTTTTGTCACGACTGGTTACTCTTTACGGGTTTTAAAGATTTAAATAGCCAGATGTATGTATGTTGAACTCCTTTCACATCACAGCTCTGTTGGCTTCTTTGTATTCCACGCGTTTTTTTGAACTAGAAAATATTTATATTAATATTTTGCAGTAAAATATCATTTTTTTGTCTTTAAAACAACAGTTTTAACACCTTTTCACAGCAAAGCACTTATCGTGGATGGCTGTATATGACTACTTTGCTATGTTGACGTACATTTTTTTGTTTTCTTGGCAGATTTTACCGAGTTTTTGCATAAAACCGTGGCTTTTCGCTTAAAATTGTTGAAAATCCGGTTTTAGTCCGTTTATTTGCAAAAGGTTGCCTCTTCAAATGGTGTTTCAATGCAACAGCGCCCCCTAGCGGTAGGACAGCGCCCCCTAGTGGTCAACATTTCATTAACGTCATGCAAAAAAGTATTGCTCGTTCTTTCATCTCGTTCCTTCCAGGTTGCTCCAGGTTGCTCCAGGTTGCTCCAGGTTGCTCCAGGTCTTCTTCACACTTGGTCAGGGTCTCCCACCAGCACGCCATTGAGGTCCAGCTCCTCTCCACAGCTCCACCTGCAACCACAGAGAGACACACGCATTCTAGATTTGAAGCTTTCGTGACTGCAAGGATTCATACTCTTAGTTCTTTCGGTAAAGTCACATAGGTAACACACGCATGTCAATACACTCACATAGGCACCCGTTGTATTAGGCATTATTTATTCACCACTCACCTTTTTGCTGGGATTCGAACCTTGCACCTCCCGAATCCAGGCTCGTCCTCTCATCGCCTTGAGCCACCGCGTCTACACACAAGTACATGGGTCTCCACGCCGTGTAGTGCTCGTTCTTGCAAGCACGTGGCTGTATAAACATACGCGATGGCGTCATCACGTATGGTTTGATGACATCACACTATGCGTGATGACGTCATCGCGTCTTGTGTGACGTCACGCATTTTTTATATTTCGCAAAAGGTTTGTGTTGGATTTGAACTCAGGTTTACCAGCTTTAGAAGCAGTCGTGCAATCCACTGCGCCACGAGAGCACATGAATGCTGGAAACGTTCTGGTTATTAAGTCATCGTCATTTGGAACATCTTCGTTTCGGATGAATGGGATTCACTAAAATGAAAAAAAAAATTCGCGGGTAACTTAATTTTACATTTTAAGGAGCAAAACGTACTGGCGATGACGTCACTGCATTAAAAATAAATCGTTACTTGACGTCATCACGAAAATTGTAAAAAAATAAAAATTGGTAAAAGTCGGACTTGAGACGCGATCTCCGGTTGCCTGCTCGGGATGTGGTCATAAAGCCCCCTACTCCACGAGGGATCGGTACAACATCCACATTTTTGGCTTATTAAGAGAGTGTCGTGGTGAACATGTTTTTTTGATGTAACCTATTAAAAAACTAAACACGTATAAATATATTCACGTTAACTTTGAGTCTCCATGTACAGTTGAACGTGAGTTCATAATGAGTGCAACACTATTTACTTGAGAATTTCACATCCAAAATTACCGAGGTGGATTTTGAACTCGGGAACTCGTCACTCGCCCGCCCAACCACCTGGCATCGGTGACGTCACCGGGGATGCCCCCTGGCGAAGCCGAGGAGTGGGAGCGGAGCCAGGGCCGACCTCTTGACCCCACGGGGACCGGTGACTTCATGGCCAGACCGGGGCGCGAACCCCACCCGTGGGAGCTTAGCGGAATAAAACATGAACTGCCCTCACACCGAGCACCACAGCCACACTCCCTTCACTCGGGCAAACCTCTTGCTCGTCATCTGGGGGGTGGCCTGTTTCCTTAAACCTTGAGTCTCTCACCCAGAATCTGTTACGCAGTGCCTCCTCCCAGCCAGTCTGCCAGTGCCAGGGCCCCGAGAAACCTGCTGCTGGTGCTGGGCGCCTCTCGGCCGGGCCTAACGCATCCTCTCACCGGGGTTTCGCTGAGCCCAGTGCTCGTCCCACGACAGATCCCGCTCGTAGGGTCGGTGCTGTAGTGGGGCTCAGACATGGGATTCTTGAACGTGTCCTGGCTCTGTAGAACTTGCTTCGCGCCGTACGTAGCCAACTATGCTACTCAGGAGATGATTGTTGAAGGTGGAGGTGATGGTGGAGGAAGGAACGGGTGGTGGTGGTGGTTATGATCTTTGGAGAAGATGGTGGTGGCGACTCTGCGGCCGTGTCCCGAGAGCTTCGCCAGGGAAACTGGGGGAGGAGACCCCTCAATCGCTCACGCCAGCCGGGCCGGGCTTGGCAGGACATGGTGAGCAGGAGCGGCGGGACGCGGCCAATCAATGGGAGGGCCGAGACCCGGGAGACCGCGAGGACATTCACGGGGCCATATTCTTAGGTTTTTTCGGTAAAGTCACATAGGTAAAAATTTTAAATTAATAAAAGTAAAATAAAAATAAAGTGCATGCGACAGATGACATCCCTGTCGCACACTCCCCACACTCGCAGAGACTCACACACGCACAACTGGCTATGTTTGTTCTGCAGGGGGCGAGCGAGAACCCGCAGAACCAGTCAGCAGAGCACTCCCGACACAGATGCAGGCGGCACCACGAGGTACGGACTCAACTCACGGCGCCGGGAACTCGGTTCGACTCCTGACCGGGGTGAGAGGTTACGGGAGACTCACACCCCGCGAGACGCCGCGCTGCGGTTGTGCAGGTGGAGGTGACGCCGCGGGCAAGTGGAGAGAACGGCGACAGTAGCCACTGGGATTGCAGTGGGCGAGGAGTTAAATCGACGCGGTGCTGGGAGCCATGGGGATTCAGTGACGAGACGCGCACACACGCAGATTCACGCTTACCTCGCACCTGGAGCCAGCAGACCGCACAACTACAGGCAGGAGACTTTACACCTGGACTCAAGAGACCCTACATCTGGAGCTGGGAGAACCAGCAGCTGCAGCCGGGACCGAGGACCTGGAGCCGGGTAGGAGAGCGCAGGGAGGGGAGTTAGATGAGAGGGGAGAGACCGCAGTGAACGAGTTCTTAATGGTTGCTCAAGTGGTTTGTTCACTGTGGTTTTCCTGATGGGATTCCACATTTAAAAGGGACGCGTTGCATTTTAGACATGGCTTGTTTTGTCACGACTGGTTACTCTTTACGGGTTTTAAAGATTTAAATAGCCAGATGTATGTATGTTGAACTCCTTTCACATCACAGCTCTGTTGGCTTCTTTGTATTCCACGCGTTTTTTTGAACTAGAAAATATTTATATTAATATTTTGCAGTAAAATATCATTTTTTTGTCTTTAAAACAACAGTTTTAACACCTTTTCACAGCAGAGCACTTATCGTGGATGGCTGTATATGACTACTTTGCTATGTTGACGTACATTTTTTTGTTTTCTTGGCAGATTTTACCGAGTTTTTGCATAAAACCGTGGCTTTTCGCTTAAAATTGTTGAAAATCCGGTTTTAGTCCGTTTATTTGCAAAAGGTTGCCTCTTCAAATGGTGTTTCAATGCAATAGCGCCCCCTAGCGGTAGGACAGCGCCCCCTAGTGGTCAACATTTCATTAACGTCATGCAAAAAAGTATTGCTCGTTCTTTCATCTCGTTCCTTCCAGGTTGCTCCAGGTTGCTCCAGGTCTTCTTCACACTTGGTCAGGGTCTCCCACCAGCACGCCATTGAGGTCCAGCTCCTCTCCACAGCTCCACCTGCAACCACAGAGAGACACACGCATTCTAGATTTGAAGCTTTCGTGACTGCAAGGATTCATACTCTTAGTTTTTTCGGTAAAGTCACATAGGTAACACACGCATGTCAATACACTCACATAGGCACCCGTTGTATTAGGCATTATTTATTCACCACTCACCTTTTTGCTGGGATTCGAACCTTGCACCTCCCGAATCCAGGCTCGTCCTCTCATCGCCTTGAGCCACCGCGTCTACACACAAGTACATGGGTCTCCACGCCGTGTAGTGCTCGTTCTTGCAAGCACGTGGCTGTATAAACATACGCGATGGCGTCATCACGTATGGTTTGATGACATCACACTATGCGTGATGACGTCATCGCGTCTTGTGTGACGTCACGCATTTTTTATATTTCGCAAAAGGTTTGTGTTGGATTTGAACTCAGGTTTACCAGCTTTAGAAGCAGTCGTGCAATCCACTGCGCCACGAGAGCACATGAATGCTGGAAACGTTCTGGTTATTAAGTCATCGTCATTTGGAACATCTTCGTTTCGGATGAATGGGATTCCCTAAAATGAAAAAAAAAATTCGCGGGTAACTTAATTTTACATTTTAAGGAGCAAAACGTACTGGCGATGACGTCACTGCATTAAAAATAAATCGTTACTTGACGTCATCACGAAAATTGTAAAAAAATAAAAATTGGTAAAAGTCGGACTTGAGACGCGATCTCCGGTTGCCTGCTCGGGATGTGGTCATAAAGCCCCCTACTCCACGAGGGATCGGTACAACATCCACATTTTTGGCTTATTAAGAGAGTGTCGTGGTGAACATGTTTTTTTGATGTAACCTATTAAAAAACTAAACACGTATAAATATATTCACGTTAACTTTGAGTCTCCATGTACAGTTGAACGTGAGTTCATAATGAGTGCAACACTATTTACTTGAGAATTTCACATCCAAAATTACCGAGGTGGATTTTGAACTCGGGAACTCGTCACTCGCCCGCCCAACCACCTGGCATCGGTGACGTCACCGGGGATGCCCCCTGGCGAAGCCGAGGAGTGGGAGCGGAGCCAGGGCCGACCTCTTGACCCCACGGGGACCGGTGACTTCATGGCCAGACCGGGGCGCGAACCCCACCCGTGGGAGCTTAGCGGAATAAAACATGAACTGCCCTCACACCGAGCACCACAGCCACACTCCCTTCACTCGGGCAAACCTCTTGCTCGTCATCTGGGGGGTGGCCTGTTTCCTTAAACCTTGAGTCTCTCACCCAGAATCTGTTACGCAGTGCCTCCTCCCAGCCAGTCTGCCAGTGCCAGGGCCCCGAGAAACCTGCTGCTGGTGCTGGGCGCCTCTCGGCCGGGCCTAACGCATCCTCTCACCGGGGTTTCGCTGAGCCCAGTGCTCGTCCCACGACAGATCCCGCTCGTAGGGTCGGTGCTGTAGTGGGGCTCAGACATGGGATTCTTGAACGTGTCCTGGCTCTGTAGAACTTGCTTCGCGCCGTACGTAGCCAACTATGCTACTCAGGAGATGATTGTTGAAGGTGGAGGTGATGGTGGAGGAAGGAACGGGTGGTGGTGGTGGTTATGATCTTTGGAGAAGATGGTGGTGGCGACTCTGCGGCCGTGTCCCGAGAGCTTCGCCAGGGAAACTGGGGGAGGAGACCCCTCAATCGCTCACGCCAGCCGGGCCGGGCTTGGCAGGACATGGTGAGCAGGAGCGGCGGGATGCGGCCAATCAATGGGAGGGCCGAGACCCGGGAGACCGCGAGGACATTCACGGGGCCATATTCTTAGGTTTTTTCGGTAAAGTCACATAGGTAAAAATTTTAAATTAATAAAAGTAAAATAAAAATAAAGTGCATGCGACAGATGACATCCCTGTCGCACACTCCCCACACTCGCAGAGACTCACACACGCACAACTGGCTATGTTTGTTCTGCAGGGGGCGAGCGAGAACCCGCAGAACCAGTCAGCAGAGCACTCCCGACACAGATGCAGGCGGCACCACGAGGTACGGACTCAACTCACGGCGCCGGGAACTCGGTTCGACTCCTGACCGGGGTGAGAGGTTACGGGAGACTCACACCCCGCGAGACGCCGCGCTGCGGTTGTGCAGGTGGAGGTGACGCCGCGGGCAAGTGGAGAGAACGGCGACAGTAGCCACTGGGATTGCAGTGGGCGAGGAGTTAAATCGACGCGGTGCTGGGAGCCATGGGGATTCAGTGACGAGACGCGCACACACGCAGATTCACGCTTACCTCGCACCTGGAGCCAGCAGACCGCACAACTACAGGCAGGAGACTTTACACCTGGACTCAAGAGACCCTACATCTGGAGCTGGGAGAACCAGCAGCTGCAGCCGGGACCGAGGACCTGGAGCCGGGTAGGAGAGCGCAGGGAGGGGAGTTAGATGAGAGGGGAGAGACCGCAGTGAACGAGTTCTTAATGGTTGCTCAAGTGGTTTGTTCACTGTGGTTTTCCTGATGGGATTCCACATTTAAAAGGGACGCGTTGCATTTTAGACATGGCTTGTTTTGTCACGACTGGTTACTCTTTACGGGTTTTAAAGATTTAAATAGCCAGATGTATGTATGTTGAACTCCTTTCACATCACAGCTCTGTTGGCTTCTTTGTATTCCACGCGTTTTTTTGAACTAGAAAATATTTATATTAATATTTTGCAGTAAAATATCATTTTTTTGTCTTTAAAACAACAGTTTTAACACCTTTTCACAGCAGAGCACTTATCGTGGATGGCTGTATATGACTACTTTGCTATGTTGACGTACATTTTTTTGTTTTCTTGGCAGATTTTACCGAGTTTTTGCATAAAACCGTGGCTTTTCGCTTAAAATTGTTGAAAATCCGGTTTTAGTCCGTTTATTTGCAAAAGGTTGCCTCTTCAAATGGTGTTTCAATGCAATAGCGCCCCCTAGCGGTAGGACAGCGCCCCCTAGTGGTCAACATTTCATTAACGTCATGCAAAAAAGTATTGCTCGTTCTTTCATCTCGTTCCTTCCAGGTTGCTCCAGGTTGCTCCAGGTCTTCTTCACACTTGGTCAGGGTCTCCCACCAGCACGCCATTGAGGTCCAGCTCCTCTCCACAGCTCCACCTGCAACCACAGAGAGACACACGCATTCTAGATTTGAAGCTTTCGTGACTGCAAGGATTCATACTCTTAGTTTTTTCGGTAAAGTCACATAGGTAACACACGCATGTCAATACACTCACATAGGCACCCGTTGTATTAGGCATTATTTATTCACCACTCACCTTTTTGCTGGGATTCGAACCTTGCACCTCCCGAATCCAGGCTCGTCCTCTCATCGCCTTGAGCCACCGCGTCTACACACAAGTACATGGGTCTCCACGCCGTGTAGTGCTCGTTCTTGCAAGCACGTGGCTGTATAAACATACGCGATGGCGTCATCACGTATGGTTTGATGACATCACACTATGCGTGATGACGTCATCGCGTCTTGTGTGACGTCACGCATTTTTTATATTTCGCAAAAGGTTTGTGTTGGATTTGAACTCAGGTTTACCAGCTTTAGAAGCAGTCGTGCAATCCACTGCGCCACGAGAGCACATGAATGCTGGAAACGTTCTGGTTATTAAGTCATCGTCATTTGGAACATCTTCGTTTCGGATGAATGGGATTCCCTAAAATGAAAAAAAAAATTCGCGGGTAACTTAATTTTACATTTTAAGGAGCAAAACGTACTGGCGATGACGTCACTGCATTAAAAATAAATCGTTACTTGACGTCATCACGAAAATTGTAAAAAAATAAAAATTGGTAAAAGTCGGACTTGAGACGCGATCTCCGGTTGCCTGCTCGGGATGTGGTCATAAAGCCCCCTACTCCACGAGGGATCGGTACAACATCCACATTTTTGGCTTATTAAGAGAGTGTCGTGGTGAACATGTTTTTTTGATGTAACCTATTAAAAAACTAAACACGTATAAATATATTCACGTTAACTTTGAGTCTCCATGTACAGTTGAACGTGAGTTCATAATGAGTGCAACACTATTTACTTGAGAATTTCACATCCAAAATTACCGAGGTGGATTTTGAACTCGGGAACTCGTCACTCGCCCGCCCAACCACCTGGCATCGGTGACGTCACCGGGGATGCCCCCTGGCGAAGCCGAGGAGTGGGAGCGGAGCCAGGGCCGACCTCTTGACCCCACGGGGACCGGTGACTTCATGGCCAGACCGGGGCGCGAACCCCACCCGTGGGAGCTTAGCGGAATAAAACATGAACTGCCCTCACACCGAGCACCACAGCCACACTCCCTTCACTCGGGCAAACCTCTTGCTCGTCATCTGGGGGGTGGCCTGTTTCCTTAAACCTTGAGTCTCTCACCCAGAATCTGTTACGCAGTGCCTCCTCCCAGCCAGTCTGCCAGTGCCAGGGCCCCGAGAAACCTGCTGCTGGTGCTGGGCGCATCTCGGCCGGGCCTAACGCATCCTCCTCTCACCGGGGTTTCGCTGAGCCCCGTGCTCGTCCCACGACAGATCCCGCTCGTAGGGTCGGTGCTGTAGTGGGGCTCAGACATGGGATTCTTGAACGTGTCCTGGCTCTGTAGAACTTGCTTCGCGCCGTACGTAGCCAACTATGCTACTCAGGAGATGATTGTTGAAGGTGGAGGAGGAAGGAACGGGTGGTGGTGGTGGTGGTTATGATCTTTGGAGAAGATGGTGGTGGCGACTCTGCGGCCGTGTCCCGAGAGCTTCGCCAGGGAAACTGGGGGAGGAGACCCCTCAATCGCTCACGCCAGCCTGGCCGGGCTGGCAGGACATGGTGAGCAGGAGCTGCGAGACGCGGACAATCAATGGGAGGGCCGAGACCCGGGAGACCGCGAGGACATTCACGGGGCCATATTCTTAGGTTTTTTCGGTAAAGTCACGTAGGTAAAAAAATTAAATGAAAAGTAATTAAAGTACAATAAAATAAAAATCACGACGTTTCGGAGGCAACATAAGCTTCCGTCTACAGGTGGAACCGTCACAGCACGATAGCTGATACAGTTATCGTGTTGATACAGCTATCGTTCTGTGACGGTTCCACCTGAAGACGGAAGCTTGTGTTGCCTCCGAAACGTCGTGATTTTTATTTTATTTTTAAATCCTTTATATTAAGTTCGCGTGCTTGCTTGCTTGCGTGCTTGCTTGCTTGCTTAGGACCGTGCAAATCTTTCGGTCGTTTTTTAACCCACTTCCCGTGATCCAATCGAGCTGACATTTTGCACAGAGACTCGTTGTGCGTGACAATTTATTTTCGTGAAATTTTTTTTCCAAAATTTTACACTTTTTAGGAAAAAAATAATTATATTTAATTACCAATTGCTTAATAGTGGCAGGCAATCATCTGACCCATAGGTGGCAGCCATCTCAAGCCAGAGGACGAGAGGACTCCAGCCGCCACGCATATAAAGGATTTATAGTGAAAAACTTTGTTTTTACGGGTTAATTTTTTAAAATCTCCGTTGGACCCAAGTCACTGTTGATAATTCCACACAGTGTGTTGACGTCCCTCTAAGTGGTATACATTTAACAAACCCCATAAGGATGATTGTATGTGTAAGGCGCCTTACACATAGATGTAGATTCTTATTATTATCTGTGAAAAAGTTATTGATAGCTTATCGGATTCCTCCAGTATAAATGAACAAAAACACATTTTCTTTATTTATTCTAAAGTGCAATCATTAATTAACTGCACGGGATGGGTGAGTAGTGGATTGACCATGGATGAAGGCCTCCTAAGCTGCCGTCACGAACATGCACACGCATCGATGTGAAGCGTACGTAGGTTACCTTTGATGTTCAAGTTATGTAACGCGGTTGTTTTCGCCGTGATTTATATTTGCATCATTGCCGCACTTTGTTCACGTAAACCGTTGCTCTTACAATGAACACTGTCTTGGTGTCATTCAGGTCTCTCTAACAACTCTGAACTCGAGCTCACGGACGTTGCACAAAGTGGCCCAGATGTATTGTCACCCCCCCCCAACACCATTCAATTGACCCCTAAACATGTTATATTCCTTTGCATATTCATTTCTGTTTTAAATCAACCTTACTTAGTTTCATGTGAGTCACAAGACATCTGGACCGACGTGTATTTCACGAACAAACAGCACGTTCTGTCCGCTAGGCGGCGCAGCGCACACCGTGGTTTATAGCGTTGCAGTTGATTTTGCTTCGACAAGGGCGACAACTCACGAAGCGAGTAAAAGTCTCATTTTGAAACAGTGACCTGGGGCATTCATCTTCCAATAGGTGGGCAGCGACGATCGCTACGTATAATGCTAACTGAATCATTCGCGATGTAATTCGAGATTATCTATTGTTTTACAATGACGTATATTGTGAAGCAAACGGCTCGTAATTATTTATTACATCCGCCGCAGTATTAATCAGGGCGGCCGCTGGCATCGAACCGCGAACCTCCTCTGCAACGTGCGGCGAACGAGCTACCGCTATGACCGTCTCACCGCCCTCGGATTTGATCACATTCGTTTTATTATTTTACAAAAACTAAAAGTCATAATAGAGGTGTTTTTGGGTTAGATAAATGTGTCGTTAAAATCTTGATTTGAAGGTTTCGTGACTACAGGAATCCATACTCTTTGGTTCTTTCGGTAAAGTCACATATACAGGTGAAGACTGTCGCTTGTTGCTGCGATCGAAACGTCGTGATCTATTATTTTTTTCTACCTACGTGACTTTAGCGAAAGAACCAAAGAGTATGTGTCGTTAAAACCCGCCACCACCCGACACTGCCAACTAGTAAGGGTTGTCACGTAAACAGAACGTGCCAATTCGTCACTAGAACAGCACCACCGGTGTGTTGGAGAGTCAAGCCACAACATTTACAATCTGAGTACGACGTTTCGCCAGTAATTACAACTAGCTTCATCAGGTGACAGCCAGTCTTTAATTTGTAAAAAAAAGAAATATCAGGTTACCTTCAACAGCACAAGTTCCTGGCTCCGTGCCGGTCACGTGAAGTTCTTACCGGACTCCATAAACACAATACCGTACACGATAACAATCACAACAACAGCGCAGTGGCGGTGCCAGGCTAGGTGCACTTTGAAGCCACGTGAAGTGTTGAAGGCTTGCTGGCAGGAGGTCACGGGACAGACCCAGGTGCCATGGGTTGACTGTCTGAGATGACTGGCAGATCCACTACACACACACACGTATACCCATATACACCAAATCATTATCGCCCATGATCAATCCACTGCTGGAGGGATGGTCTTGTCATGCAGCGGTGATTTCATATGCGTACTACACTACACACTCCACACTACACACACAAGGTACATACACAACTTGCTCTACACAAACATCTTTAACATCTAGAGTGAAAACTAATTTCCTTAGAATTGCTTCTTGTTGTCGTGTTTAGTTTGTCCTTTCCCGCACCTCCCATAAGGACGGTTGGCTACGTACGGTGCGAAAGAAATTCGACATATATACGTACGGTGCGAAATACATTCAACATACACAGATATGTACGGTGTGAAATAAATTAAACATACACAGATATGTACGGTGTGAAAGAAATTCAAGATACAAACATACGTACGGTGTGAAAGAAATTCAACATACATACACAGCTACGTACGGTGTGAAAGAAATTCAACATACACACATATACGTACGGTGCGAAATAAATTAAACACACACGTATATGTACGGTGCGAAAAAAATTCAACATACACATACGTACGGTGTGAAAAAAATTCAACATACACACATATATGTACGGTGCGAAATGAATTCAACATACACACATACATACGGTGCTAAAGAAATTCAACATACACACATACGTACGGTGTGAAGGAAATCCAACATACACACATACATACGGTGCTAAAGAAATTCAACATACACACATATATGTACGGTGCGAAATGAATTCAACATACACACATACAAACGGTGTTAAAGAAATCCAACATATACACATATATGTACGGTGCGAAAGAAATTCAACATACACACGTACGTGCACTCGTCGTTGGCGACCACTCGGCGCTCGAGTGTGGATTGATCCTCCTGGCGACTCCTGTTCGTGGATCTTCCGACGACTGAAGAGGCCGATCCGGTAGCCGCAGATTCTGCTGCAGTGTGGCCAAGAGTATGTGATGGTGATGATGGTGTTTGATGGTGGTGGGTGATGGTGGTGGTTGATGGTGGTGGTAATGGTGGTGGTGATGGTGGTTGGTGGTGGTGGTTGGTGGTGGTTGTGGTTGGTGGTGATGATGGTGGTTGGTGGTGGTTGGTAGTGGTGGGTGGTGGTTGGTGACGGTGGTTGGTGGTGGCGGTTGTTGGTGGTGGTTGGTGGTGATGGTGGTTGATGGTGTTGGTGGTGTATGATAGTTTGGGGGGCCTTGGTGGTGGTGAGTCCTCTCCCGCGCGCGGTTGCCCGCGTGTCCCCCGCGGCACGGCGACGATTGTCTTGGCGGAGTGGACCGCCTCTCCCCACGTGCTTCTCGTCCCCCCTGGGCAGTGTGCCCGCTCCCAGTCGGCGGCGTTGCTGCGGCCACTCCGTGAAGGATCGTGTCGATGTTGTGCTCCGCAGCGGCATCCCCTCTCCTGCGGGGGGCGCCGCTGCCCTGCGTCTTGCCGTGAGTGCGGGGACCCTGTTCTGGGAGGCTGGAGTTGAGAATCCGACACATTGTCCTGCTGCGGAGGGAGCTGGTAGGAACACGTTGGGTTGCTCGGTCAATGGCCAGGGTCAACGGCGGCGTGGTGTATTCCGCAAATATGCCCGACTGTGAGGGCGGGCACAAGCCGGCGTGAGTAGGTTAAACGTTGAGTTTTATAAGGGCACCACGGGGTGACCAGCCCCTCCCCACCCAGCCCCACCCCACCCAGCCCCTCCCCACCCAGCCCCTCCCCACCCAGCCCCTCCCCATCCAGCCCCTCCCCACCCAGCCCCTCCCCACCCAGCTATGCTGGAGAATTTATTGTAATCTGATTTTCTGCAATACCACATGTTGCTTATACTGGAGGATTGATTTTAATCAGATCTCCTGCAATTCCAAGCTCTGTGCGCCAGGGGGCGCACCACCCTCCGTGATGAGCATAGCTCAGTGAGTTGGGTGTGGGAGTTGGGTGTCTTTAAATCCTTTATATTAAGTTCGCTTGCTTGCTTGCGTGCTTGCGTGCTTGCTTGCTTGCTTACGACCGTGCAAATCTTTCGGTCGTTTTTTAACCCACTTCCCGTGATCCAATCGAGCTGACATTTTCCACACAGACTCGTTGTGTGCGACAATTAATTTTCGTGAACATTTTTTTCCAAAATGTTACATTGTTTAGGGAAAATTTTTAAAAATATTTAATTACCAATTGCTTAATGCTGGCAGACAATCATCTGACCCCTAGGTGGCAGCCATCTCAAGCCAGAGGACGAGAGGACTCTAGCCGCCACGCATATAAAGGATTTATAGTGAAAAACTTTGTTTTTACGGGTTAATTTTTTTTTTCATTTCCTCGGTCAGAGGCCAAACGTTGTAACTGCGTTGGCCTGTCGATGAAGTTGACCACTTACTCGACTTTGCACACACATCACAACACCTTTATACATTACGCACATGTGAAACACGCTACACATCATGCACGTACAGTGTATATGTTTAACGTCTTTCGCAGCGTATGTAACCAACCGTGCTAATCTAAAAAAACACACACAAAATATATATACATTCTAAGCAAATTCGTTTTTAATCTAGATTTTAAAAGTGCATAGCTTCAGTAGAGTCCCAAACCAATAAAAATATCTACCTTCCAGCCTTGACATCCTCTTGGGGAAAGTGCTGCCAACTAGCACATTGTGAAGGCTGGAACGGCACACGATGAGGTGGGTGGCCAGCACCACGCCCGGCCACCTTTGTCTCCCAAGCGGCGTTGTTTACACACCGCACCAGGTACTCATTCGAGGCTGAGTCGACCTAGGGGAGGCCCACGACTGGTTAAGATAACCGTCACTGGTGTTGGCCGTGAGCGGTTATCGAACTCGGGCCGCCGGATTCACAGCGCAGCGCGCTAACCACTACAAAGACAAAATAGACTACTCACATACACACACATATACACACACCATACACTACACGTATACACAAAATACACTTCACACAGGTATACACACGATACACATACACAATATAGACAAAGATCCCCATATAACACCTACACGCTGTAGGGGCAAGTGCTGTAAGCGAGCAACGCACGAGTGAGTCGTTTCTCCAGCATCGTGCTCACTGCACCAGGTACCCATTTTAGGCTGAGTCCACCTTGGGGAGGCCTAGGACCGGTTCAGATATTTGCCATTGATGTTAGGGCGCCACGGTGGCGAAATGTTTACTACATCACCTGGTTTACAGGAAGTCGTGGGTTCGATCCCGACCCTGACGCCTGCTGCTCTATATTTGGAGTTTGCGTGTCTCTCTCCCCGTGGTCGCGTGGATTTTTCGCCGGGCCCTCCGGTTCGCCCCTTCAAGTTTAGAATCAACATCACGCGTTCAGAGTATTCGTCTGCTATGAATTTCCACATAAGCCACTTCGTTGAGCTATCATTTGTGGCCAGGTCGCTTCTGAAAGAGAGCCATATAGCTCATTGGACCTTACCTGCTAAAATAAAAAAAGATATATTAATATTCCATTGACTGATAAGGTTATATTCAGGTACACCGCAATAGTATATTGATCTCTTTAAATCTACATTTACCGAAGGTAAGGCTGAGTAAAGTCCCGTCTCTACTGACGCCTTGCATTGTTTTGTGAGCCAAGCCAAACAGACATGAAGAAATCATACCATATATGATGCCGTCTTTACAGTATATACGTACAAAAATTGCTCGCCGATTGCAGGGATGGACGAACGGTGACGTTCAAAGGGTGTGCCATACACTGCCCCGACAAGAGAGACACGGATGAGATACAGCGATAGATGTAGTGACGTGACAGAATTGTAGACCGCGGGTAGATTGAGAGAAGATACGGACAAGATCGGGTTTAGAAAGATGAATTGGCATTTTATGTTATTTATTAGGGTTTTTCTTGAGCGAATTTTTTTTTCACCCCAATGCTCATCAATTCCGAGCCCCCTTAAGCTGCTTGGGACCCTGAGAGTCTGCTCACTTTTCCAGCACCACGCGTCGCTCCTCTGCGCGAAAGCCTACGGAGCGATTATTTATTTATTATTTGCCGTGCCAAAAAAAATGTTCTCTCTTTTTCGGAGACATTTCCTCTTGCGTCACCGCTCAGTTTTGTTTTAACACGCAGACGCACACCCGTGGCGCAGTGCCGCGTGTATTACGCGTCAATCATATTTGCATTATCTTGAGTGCGGTTGGCAGCTTAGGTCAGCGTTGACAAATCTTCCCGCCCTCCCTATCCCTTGCACAACTGCAGCAGCAGCAGCCGCAGCAGCAGCAGCGGAGTGCTGGCTGGGGTCCCTGCGCACTGCCGCGTAGAGAGAGAGAGTTGCCAAACCGGATGGGATCAAAGCCATGAAAGAAAGAAAGAAATAACGGCACGCATACCGAATTAGCACGAACGCGTTTAGCCACCCGCTTGCGTCATCCACTTACTCGTTCGTCATTGTTCTGTGGTTTTAAGCCTCGGGTGCATGACTGAGCGTGAACGATGGGTGAATTCATCCTCAAATGCTGGGGGTGTTTTGTTGTTCTCCGCTTTTTGTTGTTGTTGTTTTTACGCGACGTCCAAAATGTGGGGATACACTCCCCAGCAAACACACGACGACGTCGAGGCAACTCTGGCGTGCTTACCGCTTTGACGCCTGTGACCAAATCAGCCTGCAGAAATGTGTCCAATCGGCTAGGATCGCAGAAAGATAAGGAGGCGGCTGAGCCGGTTGAGCGCGGAAACTTGGATGGGATGCCGAGAGAGTGGGGGGCTCTAGGCTTGGGGCTGCCAGCCGGCTAGGCCGTGGCGGTACAGCAATGTTTTCTTCACTCCATCTGTGCGGAACTTAGCGGTGCCCGTGCCTTTGGCACGCGTGGTGGGTTTTATCCGGGTACATATGTTGAACTTCTTTCGCACCGTACGTAAGCAACCGCGATGACGGCATGGTGCGGTGGAATGAGAACAAGATAAACAAAAAAATGAGTTTCGACAGAAATTCGTTTTCATTTCACGAGGCAGTTTTCCTGGTGAAATTAAAAAGTACATATAAAAAGAAAGGCATGAACGGGAATCGAAAATACCACAGACTGATAAGATAATATGCAGGTACATAGCAATTCTGTATTGATTTATTTAAATATATACAGTTATCCAGGATGGCCTACGCCCAACGGGTTGCGAACGTATTCCCTTGAGCTTTCGCCGCCTCAAGGAGTCGCATCGTGTATTGCCTCGTTCTCGATTCAGCTCACTTCCAACAACTCTTGTTAATCAATCGCCACCACTTTTTTTGCAGGTCGCCGGATTACAGGCAGCACGCAGCAACCGCCCGTCACGTCGCGTAATGAACACACACACACGTAATGAAGACACACACACAATGAACACACACACACACACGGCTGTTTTGCTCTTTGTTCACCCACTACAAATTGAGCCCACAGCTGTAGCCGCGGCCATCCGCGCTCCTACAATACCACGGGGGGTCTCACGCTTCCCTACCGGGGGAGGTGCATGTGCGCATGCGGACACATGGACACGTGCATTATGCAGCAGCAGCAGCATCGAGTAACTGAACCCTTGCACGCGTGAGCGCGCGACCACGGTCGGGATTAAGTTTTCCCCGATTCGGTGCTCGGAGACGGGTGGCCGTGAACTCGGGGAGCCGAAACAGACCGAGGCGCTTCACATCCGACACGATTGACAAACGATGAGAGACACGTATTGGATCTGGGCGCTACACGGCGACAGCACATCGCGTGCGTGCACACCCGACGCGCATACGGCGAGGCGGTGTTCGACGTCGGCGCGGAAGTTGTCCGCAACGCTGCTGCTCTCGGTGAAGTTTTTAGTTGGGAACGCCGCGATCCCATCTCGCCTTGCGGCTTGTCCTCGTGGCAATTTTCAGGCTGGCCAAGTCAGCCGAGCAGCGTCCTGGAGAAAAACAAGAATGTCGAGTGAGAAATGAATTCCCAATAGACGCAGGGATGTTGGCCAGATGTGTCTCCAGGCCCATCGGGGGGGGGGGGGGCTTGTGGGAGAATTATCTTTTTGGACATAGACAACAGATAGAGATGCAACGAGATGAGAAAAGGGAGATAAAGATGAGGACCACAAACTAAACACAAAAAATCTATCGAGATTTAAAAGTGCATCGCCACCGGAGGTGTGTGTGCACTTTAAATCTAGATTGAAAACTCCCTTCTTAAGAACTGCTTTTTGTGTCCAGTCTGTTGTCCTTGCCCCACGCACCTCCGATTAGCACGGTTGGCTACGTACGGTGCGAAAGAAGTTCAACGTACACGTACGTACGGATACAGCGAGCGATAGAGAGATGCAGCAGCAATGTTGCCCGCGACCCTCCATCCCCTCCAGCGGTGTGTTCGTCCCAAGTCCACTGTAGTGGCTAGCGGCAGGCGATACGTGGACTTTAACGTGCGCGTGAAACCACAAGGTGATGCAGTCATCGAAGCTCTTGCAAAAGCAAGGCCCAAGTTAAATATATATTTACACACATTTCGAAATAACACATTTACCGCTGCGCTGGGATTTCACGGACAAAGTCCAGGTTTTTCCCTGCGTTATGTGGGTTAGGTTTGTGCGATTTCGCGTATATGCGACGAACCTAATTCTATACAAAATTCACTATACGTGGTTTGAATTCACTCTACATGCGGCTATACGGTCGGACGTGGGGCAACATGGTGTGTGTGCTGTGTGTGTGCTGTGTGTGTGTGTACTGTGTGTGTGCTACTCGGCAGTTGGAGGCAGTCGCCCTCCAACAACAACGGAGGGCGGAGGAGCGACGCTCGCAACAACGAGCGGAGCGCCGGGTGGCTAAAGCACAGCAAGTTGGCACAGTAGGGGGCACAGGTGGTGCATCAGCTAGTCATCTCGGTCAGTCGACCCGTGGCACCTGCTGGGTCTGCCCCGTGACCTCCTGCCAGCGGGCGTTCGACACTTCACGTGGCCTCAAGGTGCACATGGCCTGGCACAAGCGTCGTGGTGACGTCACCGCCACTGAGTGGCGAATGGCGTTTGTTGTTGTTGTGTGTGTGCTGTGTGTGCGCTACTCGGCAGGCAGTTTGCGGTTTCGCTTTGTGCGCCCTTTTCTTGGAACGCCTCAACAGTACCGCATCACTGTGCACGGACAAATTACAGGAACACATGTTTGATCCGGTCAATATCACACGCTCACTACTGGTTACACGAATGCCTATGGTGAGCCACTGTGCAGTACACACACATAATGTTTATAGGGGCGTCGCAAAGACCCTAAATGTGGCCGGTCTGCGCGGCGGGTTAACTGTTAACCGAGGGATACCCACAAACCGTTTCCAGGCAATTTTATTTTAACAGGGCGGGCAGGAAATGAAATCAGTGGAGCTGGTGTAAAGGTCACGAAACGCAAGCAAAGAGTCCGTGGATGTACCCGTGCCGAAGGTGTGGGTGTAGGAATTGTGCGAGTCTAATTTTTTTTAAATGTACCCCTTTTGCAACTCTTGGATGTGCCTAGCAGGTAAGTTTTCTGCCAATTTATGAGTCAATGTGGAAATTGTACTCCAGCGATGTTCTCTCCCTGTGCTCTAAGAGGAATGAGCGTTGACTCGAGTGATTTGTCCAATTGTACACACGATGTGTGTGGGTCGTTTTCCTTACAGGACAGCACTCCAGCGTTTGTTAGTAATAGCGACGGGAGTTAATTCCACGATTAAGTAACTGCCGCACTCTGAAGATGCGTCTCTCGACGTGCCTATGTGAAGTGACGAGTTAACTACCTCGCCTGGTGTACAGGAGGTCGTGGATTCAATTTTGACGCCTTTTGTATATTTTGAGTTTGCGTGTCTCTTTCCCCCGTGGTAGTGCGGATTTTTCTCCGGGTCCTCCGTTTTTTCACTCCACGTTTAGAAACATGCTTTTAGAGTCTTTGGCTGCTATGCATTTCTGCGTGATAAGCCACTTCGTTTAGGTTATCATTTGTGATAGCCAGGCCTTACCTGGTAAAATACAAAAACTAGCTTTTATAGCAAAAAAAAAGTTCGTTACTTTATCAGAGTGAACAATAGCTTTACAAACGTTGCTTTCCCAGCACGATGCTACTCACACACGCATCACGACTGCATCTCGCTTACATTTAATATACGTTCCCTCCGAGGCAGATTTTAAATTGGCAATCGGGACCACGCGGACACAACACCATCGCAAGTGCTTTCGAACTCCACCTCGTTTTGTAATTTAGCTGACTGAAACTCAAGTTGATATTTGTTACCTAAAACTGCTTGTGGTTTTTGGGTTATGGATGATATTGGTCGCGACAGCCTACGTGTTAAACTGCTTGTGGATTTGTTGCAAAATTGTTGAACGCTTTGCAGTAAACATACGGTTGTTATTTTAGTTTCTGCATTCATATTCCGAGGAAGAAGTTTTGCCCGTTTGACCTTTAATCCACGAGTATTGGTTTGCCTTCAAGTTGCGGGCGTCCCTTGAAACACAACGTTTTAGTCTCAATGGGCTGCCGTCTGGTTTAATGTCGAGGCTGTGGTGCAGTGCGCACGCGATTAGACGCTTTGTAGTTTCACCGAGTGTCTTGCCCTGTTGTGTGCACGTACAGAATGCGTGTACGCAGAGTGTGAATACGGAATGCGTGTACGCAGAGTGTGAATACGCACCAGATAACACGAGGCTAGAGTCCACGTATTTACTCAGGAACCGGTGCAGGAACAGGATATAGTTACCGTCAAGATGTTTTCACGATGTCATTGACGAATGTAATTCTTTGCATTGTGTAGCAGACTAGCTCCCAGTAAAAATGATGACGACCATGATGATCACGGCAATACGGTTGTTGCTTATGATTCTGCTGCTGATGATGTTTTTGTTGATGACGGCTGCTACTGATTATTATGAAGATTTCTGCTGATGATGATCATTATCATGATTATATTGCTGATCATTACGATGAAGATTGATGACGAATGTTTGACGATGATGATCTGTTGCTGCCGGTTATGATGACTGAGAATATCGCTGCTGCTAATGAAGATGATGATGATGAGGGTGGTCCAGTATTATTAGCTCATAATCAAAGACACAAGCCCCAGTGGGACTGTGGTCATGCAACCCAAGCTATTGACCATATAGTAAACCCAAAAGGATTCATAGACACTCAAGGGGATATATAGATACGCGTTAAAGACAAGCCACAGTGCGGCTGTGGCAATGCAACCCTAACTATGGACCATATCGTAAACCACTGTAGATTAGAAGAAGCGTTCGTGACTGCAAGGATCCATACTCTTTGGTTCTTTCGGTAAAGTCACGTATGTAAAAAAATACAAATACAAATAAAAAAATACAAAATTAAAATTTAAAATAAATGAAAGTAAATTAAATCACAACGTCTCGATTGCAACACAAGCAATCAAAACGTCGTGATTTAATTTACTTAATTTTTTTTCTTTCTTTTTTACCTACGTGACTTCACCGAAAGAAACAAAGAGTCGAAACCACTGGAGTCTCTGCTCCTTCAAGAGAAGAAGAGCAAAACTAGACAACCTCTCTTCTGAAGCCCTCTCGTTGTGGCTATCCACGTTGACATTGGCATTTAGGTTCTGAACATATCTCCCTACGGAGGGAAATGATAGTTAGCTATTAGGCATATCATCATCCATAGTCATTATAATAATTAAATTTGGTCACACACGAAATGCACACGAATCACCGTTGGTTAGCACACGTACAGTGCGAAAGATGTTCTACATACATACATATGTACACGTTTCCACGGTAATTGCTAGATGATATCCCAATTGGGTAATTGGCAGGTATATTTTCAGGATCAGGATGTTTGGCCAACACGGGATTATGTTGGGTATATTTGTTTTTGGAAGAAAGCCAGGTGATCACCCAGGCAGTACAGGGGCAGAAGTTACAAACTCTGCACAGAGAGCCAGCCGAGTCGGGGATCGAACCCAGGCCGGACGATCCTTCTGTGCGGTGAGGCACGCGTGTTCACCACTGTGGCACGCGTCTTCACCACCGTGGCACGCGTGTTCACCACTGTGGCACGCGTCTTCACCACCGTGGCACGCGTGTTCACCACTGTGGCACGCGTGTTCACCACCGTGGCACGCGTGTTCACCACCGTGGCACGCGTGTTCACCACCGTGGCACGCGTGTTCACCACCGTGGCACGCGTGTTCACCACCGTGGCACGCGTGTTCACCACCGTGGCACGCGTGTTCACCACCGTGGCACGCGTGTTCACCACCGTGGCACGCGTGTTCACCACCGTGGCACGCGTGTTCACCACCGTGGCACGCGTGTTCACCACCGTGGCACGCGTGTTCACCACCGTGGCACGCGTGTTCACCACCGTGGCACGCGTGTTCACCACCGTGGCACGCGTGTTCACCACCGTGGCACGCGTGTTCACCACCGTGGCACGCGTGTTCACCACCGTGGCACGCGTGTTCACCACCGTGGCACGCGTGTTCACCACCGTGGCACGCGTGTTCACCACCGTGGCACGCGTGTTCACCACCGTGGCACGCGTGTTCACCACTGTGGCACCCTGCCTGGGTGAAGTCCTACCCAAGTCACTGGCGCCATGCCCCTCCCCCCTTTCCCCCACGTGCACGTATGAGATCGTAATTGTGACGGCATCGCTGCATCAATCCACGTGGTGGTTACTCCGTTGCGCCGGACAGCATCCACGGCAACGGTGCATTTACGCCGGATGGAAATTATTGACCTCGGTACAAAACAAAACTAAAGCGGGCAACGCTTTAGAATTGTTTTTTTAATACATTTCTTTTTTTGCCCAGAAATCAGCAAGCGGACCTTGGGGCTGCATCAGGGCCATGCTGGTCCCACACGCGTCAAATCTGAGCAGGGTGACCTCGCGTCGCTGATCAGTGGCCGCGAGAGTGCCACTTGGCCCCACAGTTTTGTAAACCCGCAACACTCCTCCCGCCCGCCCTCCCCCCAACTACTGGAACGTGCTAATTGGGACCATCGGTGTACGCGTAAGGCCCTTGAGGAGGCAATGTGTATTGTATTGATTTCAGGACCCAGACCTATCTTTAAAAATACTTTGAGTCTCAAAGGGGCTCTCACCTGGATTTAAATAAAAACTTACAACAGCAACTGCTACTACCGGTGCTAACTGCACTATCATGGGAACGGACGCTTCGAGGTTCAGCAGAGTGAACAGCAAACTGCAGCGTTATTCTGTGCTTGTGCGCCAATGCCGTGTTAGTTCTTGCCGTTGTTTTGCTCGCTTCGTGAGATGCAATCACGATCTCGATGATTCAGACTGGCGGAGGAATCCGATGAGCCATGAAGCTCTTTGTTGCACGTCCAGTAGGGACACGGGGGTGTCAGCGAGTGGCATTGCCCGACGTACGTCGTCTCTATTCACCCGGGGGGTGGGGGGGTGTGGTTGTTTTCGATCGTCGTCAGCGCGAACCTTTAAAGAGATCACATTTCTTGATGGTCCGCTAACGGCGCTTTTCGCGGCTAACCTCACTCCACAACCAAGGCACCAGCATGCCACAGCAACAACAACACAAACAAAAACTCTCGGCTCCTTTATTGTCACGGCCCTTTATTCCTTCACCCGCCCTCCGTCGTCGATAATGCTCTCCGGTCTCGCTCTACCTGTTCTCTCTGTTCGTTTCAAAGCCATTGTATGTATTGTTGTATTCGCATGTTTTTGTTTTGTTTACTAAGCTTTGAGTTTTTGGGGTGGGAGGCGCGCGACGGTGGCTAGGAGATATGAACTACCTGGCCTGGTGTACAGGAGGTCGTGGGTTCGATCCTGACCCAGACGCCTGCTGCTGTATATTTTGAGCTTGCATGTCCCTCTCCCCGTTGTATTTTTTTTCTCTCCTGTTTTTCCCTCCACATTTATAATCTACTTGCGTTTAGAACATTTGGCTGCTATACATGTCCACGTGTTAAGCCACTTTCTTGTGCTATCCTGTGTGATAAGGTCGCTTCTGACAGATTAGCGATGAAGCCCAGTGGGCTGTTCAAGGAAAAATAAAATAAAAGTTTCATTTCAGGTTGGTCCTGCCAAGTTTCGCAGTAGTGGGCGACAATTCCTACGTGTTTTTCCAATTAAGTAAATTGAGATTCGATGTTAAAATCTGTTTATTTATTTCAGCATCAAGGGCCCAATGCGCTTTTAGCCTCTATTTAATGGGCACCCTTCTATGGTAGGGATGTTGTACAGTACAAAGCTTAATTACGATCGATTGGCGAGCGATATTTCAAATTTGGACCATGACACCTCCACACGACGGCTCACTGATCTTTGAAATGACGTCACGAGATCTTTAACGTCCACTGTGAAGCAGACATGAGGCGATTCATATTGAACACATCCGCAGTGTGAAACTAAAACTGAACATTTTTTTTCATTTGACCAAGTAAGGCCCACTAAGCTATTTTGATCTTTTTCAGAAGCGACCTGGCCACAATTGATAGTTCAACGAAGTGGCTTTTCACGTGCAAATGTATAGCAGCCAAATACTCTAAACGCGTGATGTTAATTCGAAATGTGGAGGGAAAAACCAAAGGATCCGACGAAAAATGCACACGACCACGGGGAGAGAGACACACAAACTCCAAATATACAGCAAGAGTCGTCAGGCTCGGGATATAACCCACGGCCTCCTGTATACCAGGCGAGGGAGTTAACATCTCGCCACCGTGTTAACCAGGGTGGCCTGCCGGTTTCGAACCACAAACCTCTGCAACCAGTGACGAACGCGCTATTGCTGAGCCACGTTGATGATGATCTTTAAAATCTGACCTGCCGATGCTGATTGGGTCATTGCTGACGCAGGAACATTTGGCTGGGAGAAATGGTAACTTATAAAAACCAGAATTGGACTTTGTGGCAACTGGAATTCCGTGCGAAGTCTGCTCCAGACACATTGACTCCGCTTCTGATTTTTTAAATTATATTTTTATATTATATTTTTATATTATATTATTATATTATATTCTATTATTTTATTATGTTTTATTTTTTATTATTTTATTACTTCCCTTCTACGTGACTTTAACGAAAGAACCAAGAAGATGAATCCGCTTCTGATTTTACACACATCCGTCAGGGAGTCGTGAGCTATTTTTGGTCTTCGACAAGTATCCGTATTTGTCGTCTTGTCAGTGCGCGGCGAATTCCTGAAGGGTACAGGGGAATTCCTCCAGGAAAAGAGATGCCGTGCACAGAGCATATGTTCACGTACACAAAAGGGAGCGGTGGTGCGGTGGTTGGCGCTCTGTCATAATGATCCGAACCACCTGAGTTTGACTCCCGGCCATGGCTAACGTGAGCTGTGAGTGATTTGTTAAACCAGTCCTCAGCGGGGTTGAGCCAGGACTGTGCTTGTATGGGTGACCACCAATCACAAACAGATTGTCATGGGACTGACATTAGATACGTGGTGGGCAGCAGAGAGCAGAGCAGCAACATTCATAATTATCGTACTGTACTATGATCCCATGCGTATAGCTTCCCACCGTTAGCAATCAGCATTGACAAGCGCCGTGAAGTGAGATCAAATAACCCCCACGAAACCACGGGGCGTGGGGAGGACTTCATCCAGCAGTGTTGACAAAAGGGCTTGACGCGTAACACGTACACTGAACAATGTCTGATTGCAGTAGTGCATGGCGGAATTTGAGGGAGGTGAATGAACTGAAGCTCAATAAAACGCTATTTAAAAATTTGACCAGGTAAAGCCCACTGAGCTATATCACTCTTTTTCAAAAGCGACCTGGCCACAAATGATAGCTCAACGAAGTGGCTGTTCACGTGGACATTTGCAGCGGCCAAATGCTTTCGACGCATGTTTCTAAATGTGGAGGGAAAATCCGGAGGATTCGGAGAAAAATCCCTGTGACCGCGGGGAGAACGTACACACTCCAAATATACAGCAGCAGGGGTCAGGGTCGGGATCGAAATCACGACCTCCTGCATACCAGGCGAGGTAGTTAACATCTCGCCACAGTTGCGCCCGAGTGGAGGTGGTACAGAGTGGAGGTGGTCTTGTGTTTGTGGGGATTAAGGGGGCGATGAGGAGGAGACAACGTGAATGTAGTTATTGAGTGTGCAGGCAGTGCAACTGCACAACCCCATGCACCAGGGCCCACTGCACTCGGAGTGCCGGGAGGCAGCGCTGCTAAATGTGAAGCCAGAAGCCTCGTTGCACCTGCCCGACACCCGCAACACCCACCACCACCCCAACCCCCATCACCACCCCCACCCCAACCACCCCCACCACCCCCACCCCTACCGCCACCACCACCACCCCCACCCCTACCACCACCACCCCCACCACCACCACCACCACCACCCCCACCACCCCTACCCCCACCACCCTCCCCCCACCACGACCCCCACCACCACCACCACCACCCCAACCACCACCACCACCATCCGCACCACCACCCCAACCACCCCTACCACCCCCACCACCACCCCCACCACCACCACAACCCCCACCACCACCACCCACACCACCACCCCCACCACCACCCCAACCACCCCCACGACCACCACCACCCCCACCACCACAAAGCCCTCACACCGGCCATCTCCCACAGATATGCCACTGTAAGCAGCTCATTTATTTTTAATCCCAACACAGCCACAACGCGGAGTCAGGTTGGCTCAATGTGAGGGCGACAGAGATGGCGGGTGGGGTGAGTGATGGTGGTGGTGAGTGTGTGGTGTGGATGAGGAGGGTGAGTGATGGTGGTGGGGAGTGTGTGGGGTGGATGAGGAGGGTGGTGATGGTGATGGGGAGTGTGTGGGGTGGATGAGGAGGGTGAGTGATGGTGGTGGGGAGTGTGTGGGGTGGATGAGGAGGGTGGTGATGGTGGTGGTGAGTGTGTGGTGTGGATGAGGAGGGTGAGTGATGGTGGTGGGGAGTGTGTGGGGTGGATAAGGAGGGTGGTGATGGTGATGGGGAGTGTGTGGGGTGGATGAGGAGGGTGAGTGATGGTGGTGGGGAGTGTGTGGGGTGGATGAGGAGGGTGGTGATGGTGGTGGTGAGTGTGTGGTGTGGATGAGGAGGGTGAGTGATGGTGGTGGGGAGTGTGTGGGGTGGATGAGGAGGGTCGTGATGGTGGTGGTGAGTGTGTGGTGTGGATGAGGAGGGTGAGTGATGGTGGTGGGGAGTGTGTGGGGTGGATGAGGAGGGTGGTGATGGTGATGGGGAGTGTGTGGGGTGGATGAGGAGGGTGAGTGATGGTGGTGGGGAGTGTGTGGGGTGGATGAGGAGGGTGGTGATGGTGGTGGTGAGTGTGTGGTGTGGATGAGGAGGGTGAGTGATGGTGGTGGGGAGTGTGTGGGGTGGATGAGGAGGGTGGTGATGGTGGTGGGGAGTGTGTGGGGTGGTTGAGGAGGGTGAGTGATGGTGGTGGGGAGTGTGTGGGGTGGATGAGGAGGGTGGTGATGGTGATGGTGAGTGTGTGGTGTGGATGAGGAGGGTGAGTGATGGTGGTGGGGAGTGTGTGGGGTGGATGAGGAGGGTGGTGATGGTGGTGGGGAGTGTGTGGGGTGGATGAGGAGGGTGGTGATGGTGGTGGGGAGTGTGTGGGGTGGATGAGGAGGGTGAGTGATGGTGGTGGGGAGTGTGTGGGGTGGATGAGGAGGGTGAGTGATGGTGGTGGGGAGTGTGTGGGGTGGATGAGGAGGGTGGTGATGGTGGTGGGGAGTGTGTGGGGTGGATGAGGAGGGTGAGTGATGGTGGTGGTGAGTGTGTGGGGTGGATGAGGAGGGTGAGTGATGGTGGTGGTGAGTGTGTGGGGTGGATGAGGAGGGTGGTGATGGTGGTGGGGAGTGTGTGGGGTGGATGAGGAGGGTGAGTGATGGTGGTGGGGAGTGTGTGGGGTGGATGAGGAGGGTGGTGATGGTGGTGGGGAGTGTATGGGGTGGATGAGGAGGGTGAGTGATGGTGGTGGTGAGTGTGTGGGGTGGATGGTGATGGTGAGTGATGATGGTGGTGGTGAGTGTGTGAGGTGGATGAGGAGGGTGAGTGGTGATGGTGGTGGTGAGTGTGTGTGGTGGATGGTGATGGTGAGTGAGGGTGGTGGTGAGTGTGTGTGGTGGATGGTGATGGTGAGTGATGGTGGTGATGGTGAGTGGGGCTGGCACTGATGGCCGCCGAGTGTCGGAAACTGTACGGGCCACCTGCTGGCCTCGCAGTAGCAGCAGCGGCATCACCGTGGGGACGGCGCCGCTCTTAAATTTAGCAAGAGAGGAGTCTTGGCCGTCATCGGCGGAGCAGGGAGGACGAGCAGGGAGGACGAGCAGGGAGGACGTCTGTAGCCGAGAGGCGAGCGCCGCAGCTTTAAAATAATTGTTGCGCGTGCAGCGTTTTCACTGAAAACTGAACTATTTGTTTAAATTTCGATTTAAAGCTTCTTTCGTGACTGCAGGGATTCATCTTCTTGGTTCTTTCGGTAAAGTCACGTAGCAGGGAAGTAATAAAATAATAAAAATAAAACATAATAAAATAATTCTCACGACGTTTCGGCCACAACGCAAGCAGCCATCCTGAGGACGGCTGCTTGCGTTGTGGCCGAAACGTCGCGATAATTATTTTATCATGTTTTATTTTTATTTGTTTAAAATTATATTTTACCAGGTAAGGCCCACTGGGCTATATAGTTCGTTTGTCAGACGCGACCTGGTCGCAAATGATAGCTCAACAAAAAGTGGCTCATCACGTGGAAATTCATAGCAGACAAATACTGTAAACGCGTGTTTCTAAATGTGGAGGGGAAAACCCTGGAGGACCCGGAGAAAAATCCACGCGACCACGGGGAGAGAGAGAGAGACACGCAAACTCCAAATATGCAGCAGCAGGCATCAGGGTCGGGATCGAACCCACGGCCTCCTGTACACCAGGCGAGGTAGTTAACATCTCCTAGCCACCGTGATGATGATGAGAGAGAGAGACACGCAAACTCCAAATATACAGCAGCAGGCGTCAGGGTCTGGATCGAACCCACGGCCTCCTGTACACCAGGCGAGGTAGTTAACATATCCTAGCCACTGTGATGATGATGAGAGAGGGAGAGACACGCAAACTCCAAATATACAGCAGCAGGCATCAGGGTCGTGATCGAAACCACGACCTCCTGCACACCAGGCGAGGTAGTTAACATCTCCTAGCCACCGTGATGATGATGATGAGAGAAAGACACGCAAACTCCAAATATACAGCAGCAGGCATCAGGGTCGTGATCGAACCCACGGCCTCCTGTACACCAGGCGAGGTTGTTAACATCTCTTCCACCGCAGCGCCCCACGGCATTGCCCCCCACCCCCATTTTTCATGGAAAACAAAAACTATCCAACAAAAACTCGGGAGGTGATTTTCAATAAAAATCGTATCCGTGCAAACCGAAACTGAACGCCGTTTGCGCGACTCAATGAAACCGCGGTGACCATTCACGACGCAACGAAGACGGCCGCGCCCGTGTTCATTTACGGTGGGAATTGAGGCCAAAAATATAAACCCGTGGTGAAGGCCTCGCAATGCCGCGTCAGTCATCGACGTTGGTTTGGCCACACACTAGCGGACTTCGCGACTGAGATCATGGCTTTAAATGTACGCGTGTACGTATGTTGCACTCCTTTCCCACTGCATCTAGCCAACCGCGCTAATCGGAGGTGCGGGAAATCGTAAGTTTTAGCCGCCTGTAATTAAACCGGGTTCTCGTGCGTAGCGAGAATGATGGTCTCAGCCCGCTAAACAATCGCTTAATTTGCTTGAATTTGAGCTGTGTGGATTTATTTTCTAATTACCAGTTTGCTTACCCTGCAACACACGTTTCTCTGCAGCAACATGTGTGGGAATGCGTGTGCGTGGATACCAAATGAATATTCTCAGAAGTAGTTCTGTTCTGTCACCTTCCACGGGCCATTCCCGAACACGCGGTGATGCTCGGCTCTCCGAGTGCGCGTGACGGACGCCCAACAGCACAATTGTAACACAACTTTGGACGGTGACAAACGACAAGAATGAGAATATCATGCTTCACCAGATCATCACCACCACCACCACCATGAACAGTCCCTGTCTCGTCAAGCTAACAAGACCGCGATGCTGCATTGGCAGCGGTGCACGAGTACACACGTGACACAAACTCAACATTTTGAGCAGCAGCAACAAGAAAGCATGAAAAAATAAGAGTAGGTTTTACCCTTTCTGACAATAAAACAGGTGTTAATATGTTCAAACACCAAATAGAAACCTTTTTGCGAGGAATCATGTACTGCGTTAACCCACACTGCACACTTGTGGTGAACATGCATGTTATCTGGTCTGACACTGGTGGTGAGATCAGGCCCGAAAGAAGGCTGCTGCTGCTGTCTGTGGTGTAGACCAATCAGTCTCAAGGACAACGCAAAATGTTTTCAGAGCATGTTGTGTTTGCATGTTCACCACAAGTGTGAAGTGTGGTTAATGCAGTACACGATTCCTTGCAAAAGGTTTCTATTTGGCGTTGGAACATCTGTTATTGCCAGAAAGGGTAAAACCTATTCTTATTTTTTCATACTTTGATATTGGCAAAAAAAGACATGTCCCATTGTGTTAACAACAAAGCACTTCGTTTTAAGGCAGCGCTGTCGACAAATGTGCAGCGCTTCGAGTTATTTCGGCTCCCTCAAGACGCCCTGACATTTCGGCCAGGGGCACTTTCTTCTTCTTCAGAAGACGGCGGCGACAGAGAAACGTTTAAGTGGCGATGTCTCCTTTGAAGTAGCCAAAGTCGGTCGAGGAGAGAGTCAATCAGTGAGTCGCCCTTCAGCGTGACCCTCGGAGTCCTGGGCCCTCCCCGTGGCCCTCCCCGTGGCCCTCCCCGTGTCCCCCGTGGCTCGCCAGATCTGTCGAAGCGCGGGGTCGGCGGCCGTGCGATCACGTTTCCTCTCTCGACCGAGGAGGCTTTTTGGCGCAACAACAAAAAAAACTCCAGAACTTTCGCCGGGCAAGTCCCCGCACGAGTATAAATAAACTCCTCCGGGACCGACCGTTGGTCCGCCGTAGCAACCGCACGGTAGCGTTGAAGGCACAAAAAGAGGGCCCAGCTGAATATGCGCAGGACGCCGGGCCTTGAGGGCACGGCTCGAGCATCGTGAGGCTGCCCACGTGGCGACCTGGCTCCACCGGTGCACTTTCGGGTTGTGCCCCGTGCGTTGGTCTAAACTACTAAACCATCACAACCTCCTCCTCCTCCTCCTGGATACACCTGCAGCGCATTGTTGCCACCTCGCATTGTGAACTTTAAAGTTGATTTTAACGATGTTACAAACATAACTACCACGTGAAACTATTGTTGTTTTATTTTACAAGGTAAGTCCTACTGAGCTATTTCGCTCTTTTTCAGAAGCGACCTGGCGGCAAATAATAACTCAACGAAGTGGCTTGTCACGTGCAAATGCATAGCAGCCAAAGACTCGCCCGCTTCTAAATGTCCCGTACGATGTCCGACGTTTTGCGCAACGTGCTGGGTTATTCCCCCCCCCCCTTCCCCCGCCACCGTCCACATTTCTAACGATGCTCAATCCGGCTCAACGACGACACTGGGCGCATTTCATGGCCTCTTAGCTCATCGTTGGAGTCGTTAACGCCCGACGCTGAGGCCGCTCCCTCCCACCCGCGGCGCCGCGTCTCCCACTCATGCAACAGCAAAAGGAAACAAAAAAACCTGAAAATTATTCTCGCCGGAATTCTTCCGAATCGCGTGACCCATTTCAGGACGTGACGGTGAGGGCCACGGCCGCAGAATGGCCGAGCGAGTGTGACCACTTGCGATTAAAAAGCTTAGAAACATCCCGTTTAGAGTGTTTGGCTGCTAGACATTTCCACGTGAAAAGCCACTTCGTTGAGCTATCATTTGTAGCCAGGTCGCTTCTAAAAAATAATCTATCTAGCTCAGTGGGCCTTACCTAGTAAAATAAAAGAAAGTTTCAGTTTAGTTGAATTAAGTAATGATATTATGATCATCATCAATGGCTTGAGCAAGCAATTGCAGGGCTGCCCCTTTACCTTCGTCGCACCGCACGCGCGATGCGGGGCGGTCGGGGTTTTAGTGGATATGGGCGCAGCCCGCAAGTTGGAAACCGCTGCCCGTGGGTCAGTCCTCTCACGGTGCGCGTCAGCGCGCAGCCCATTAGCGGAGCTGTCAAGGGAGCCCGGCCCCGTCTTTCTCTCGCGGATCGCTGCCGCACCTGCCGGCCAACGATGAGAAACGATCCGAAACATTTCGTCGGAAATGCGAAGGGGTTGAATGTGCCTGCAAAAAGGGTGTTGTTGTCGTTCTGCGCCTTCACGAGCCCACGCTGTGCTCCCCCTGTGCTCGGTGTCTAACGTCAGCCGGAACAGCCCGGAACAGCTCATTATTTTAGGCCACGCCAAAAATCCATCTCGCCTCATTTCGGCCTCGTGATTTATGTAAACCTCCTGCTCATAGGGTTATAGGAACATCGGTTGCAATAATATCGTGGTGGTGCCTCACGCCGATGTAATCCCGACTCCAAGCCAGCCGAGCAGCGTTCCTGACAATATCGAGTGAGGAATTAAGACCTAACTGTGGTTGTCTGACTCCCACAATGCACCTTTGACTGAGTCCCACTCTGTGGATCAGCGTTGAGCGTGGCGCTCGCTTAAATGCCTCGGAAGCTCAGAACGCCTCGACGCGTCAACATCGCCGTTTCAAAAAGTACCAATGCCCCGCTGCAGTCCAGCCAAAGGGGTTACCCAGTGGCAGCTGCCCCTGTGCAGACGCAAGGTGTACACAGCACCGGCCTACAAATGGACGTTAGTTTGCCCGTCACGTGGCGATGTCGCTGTCGTTTTTTTTTCTCCCCCGATTTGGGTATTTTGAAATAAAATCTGGAAAATGTTGGACCATGTCGTCACCTGCGTACATGGACTGCTCTCTTTTCGAATGAGACGGTAACATCGGCTGCGAAGCAGACGGCACGCACTCTTGTTTGAGACGGCCGCAGCTGGACTCAGGCACCTCGACTCCCGGCAATGAGCGGCAAACGCGCGCTACCACTCGCCTATGTCATTCCCTCGCATAATGCACTCATGAGAAAAAACTAAACAAATTTTTATTTTACCAGGTAAGGCCCACTGAGCTATATAACTCTTTTTCCAGACGCGACCTGGCCACAAATGATAGCTCAACGAAGTGGCTTATCACGTGGAAATGTATAGCAGCAGCCAAATGCGTCACCATAATTCCCACCATGCTCTTATCATCTTCACCCACGTGCCACTTCTTGCCAGCCCAGATGGCCCCAGAGACCAGCCGCTCTAAATGCGTTTGGCTCAATTCCACACGCGCACTCAATTCAAGGAGCATAAACCGCTGCCGTGAAACAAATACCATTAGCGGTGACGGCTATTTCATCCGTCTGGCAAGGCAAGATAAAAAAAAATTCAATTTTAATAATTGTTGTGACCTCAAAGTATGTTGACCAACGTGGAAACAAATTCGGATCACGGCCATTTAAGAGGTGACCGGCTGGTTCAGAGGTCAGAGCACTTAGCCGGAACCACTGACATCCTGGCTTCCAATCTGGGTTTCGGACGCCTGTGGTTCAGCCAGGGGTTTCATGCGGAGTGCACTGATGGTCTCAGCCTGCCCACCAATGACCGGACATGAAGCACATCACGTAACATGTTACGTCTCACTTAATTTTGGCTGATCTCAGCTTTGAGAATGACAGAGATCCGCGTGATGAACTTGTTAGGAACGCTCATTGAGGTGACTTCATAAGTAGTTCTACGACGGCGTTTTCTTGGCCCGTTCTCTGGCACAAGGCGATGCACTTCTCACTGCGAGAATTTTGAATGGTAATTTCGTCCCCTCATGGCACGATGCCCCGGATGCGCAAGTGATTGAGATGAAGGAGCAGCCCCTGCAATTATTTGCCCATTCCACTGCTGGCAGAAGGGTGTCCACTAGAGGGCGCTCTGAAGAGCCCCCACGAGAGGGTGTTTGGCCTACTCTTCCATGCTGGTCAGACGTCTTGGAAGACGTGAGAGTACCCACCACACACGACCTGCCAATCGATTGACTGTTGTAGATAGAGGTGGGTGGGGGGGTGGAATTTAATAAACGTCCCTCCATTGTTTGACCTACCACAATGGGAAATCGGATGGAACCAGCGATCTCTGGATTGCCCAGAGTGTTGACCATTGAACCACGGCGGCGGCAGTGTCCCCACAAGTGAATGTTTGCCTACCACCAACTCAACTCGGAGTGCGCCTGATTTGGTCAGATGTCGGAAGCTACGCAGGCTTGAGTCTGGATGAAGCTTGGATATGGGTGACCGCCATGCGTCGGTGGTATCATAGACTGTGGGGCTACGCGGTGGGCAGAGGATGGCACAGCAAACCCCACTGTTGTATGTACGGTATGTTGAACCTCTTTCGTACCGTACGTCGCCAACTGTGCTAATCAGAGATGCAGGGGAAGGACAAACTAAACACAAAAGCAGCTATAAAGAAATCATTTTTGATCTAGATTAAGTGGCTTCCTAATATCGGAAGAGCGTTCCAGACGGCCGCAGAAGCACATCGGAAAGTGCGCGATGCGGCGACCGTCTTTGTTCAATGGGTATCCAAACGCCACTGTGAGGATGACCGGAGTTTGAGTAATGGCTTATAACCCTCGACGAGATCAGCAAGGTTGTACCATCAGTCCAGCGTGCTAACCCTTGCACCAGGGCTGCCTTCCCTGCCCAACTGGGATCAGTGGGAAGAACGCAACAACAAACAAACAACAACAATCACAAAAATTTCCCCCGCGCAGGATAGAGTTGTAGATGGAGTTGGGCGAATTATCTCGGACGCTGAGGGCAACACTGAAGATTGATCTCCGTCATCCGATCGCTTTGACCACCGCGGCGGCGTGGGTCACGTGCGCGGTCCCTCCGTGTCCGCCTGGCGCGCCCCGCGGATTAACCCGTCAGGCAGCAGGGCCGGGTCCCTTTGCGCGATGCCCATTCCCAAGTGCGACAAATTGCTTGCGGAAAAATACGAAGTCAACGGGGGAGAGAAAACAAAACGCAGCAGCAGCAGCATCGCCCCATAATGGCAGACTGCCGCATTCAATTTGCGTCTCGCACTGGGACAGCTGCCGCTAGGGAGTCCCCTTGGCCGGACTGCTGGCAGAATGTTGGAACGGTTGAGATGAAGTGTGATGTATGTACGTGTGATGCGCTTCTTTCGCACCGTACGTAGCCAACCGGGCTAATCGGAGGTGTGGGAAAAGGCGCTTGGGATTTCAGAGGCATTCAATGCTTTTCAGAGGCATTTAAGCAAGCAAGCCCCTTTATAAATGCTGATCCTTATCCTTGACTGTCCATCAGTATTGGTATAGTGGCCAAAACACAAGACATTGGCAAAACAATTGGAACACATGTGAGATACATACAAAGTTAAATACATAAACGTGGCACAAAACAAACTGCAAGCTGTATTATTCAAACATGAACGGTAATAGATGCAACGCAAAGCCGTACTGACCAGTGTGGTGAAGTATGGTCAACATATCCCTTCAACCTGCGCGGCGTACGGGTAACCCTCATCGAGCAGTGGAATGAACAACACTGTTACGCATATCTGTTAGATGAAGGAATCAGTCAAATGGCGAGCGAGCCAAACGTCACAAGCAAGGCCCTCTTGACAGTGAGACGCAATACTCAGTGTGGCTCTTCCGGACAAATTAATATCATTATTGCGAGTATTATTATGATCACCGTTGGAGTAAGAACTCGTACGAACCTATGTCAGACTAATCTGGTTTCAGCGAAAACATCACAAGCAGGGCCCTCTTGAGAACGATGCTTGAGACTCACAATGGCCAAGTGCCCTTATCAGCCCCCGCCCCGCCCCGCCTCCTCCATCCCCGGTGAAACGGGCACCGGTTTCCATTGCGGCACGGGGTTTGAATGGGAGCCGGTCAGGTTACAGGTACATCGAGCACACGGGCCAGCGGCGAGCCTCAGTCCCGCGGCGAGGCAGACATGGGAGAGACGCGGCTGGAGCAGAAACGCCTGCCAGGCCCCCTCAGGCGTTCTTCTCACGATCCCGTCCGATTTGTCGAGAAGTCCCTTTGATCATGAAGTCCAGCTCGGTATGTTGTCCGCTCGCTCCTTTAGCGCGACGCGTCGCGTTACGTTTGTTGTTGTTGTTGTTTTGTCTGTCCCACCCCTCTTCCGTTCTCGTCGTTGTCGTATTCTCTACGTGGGTGCGTTTAAGCGTCGTGCCCACCTTGACGCTTGCGCCGTTGACCCCTGCGAATTACCGTTGACCCCTGCGATTTACCGTCAGCTCGATAAGGTGCCGCGTGGTCACTGAGCCGCGCTCATTCAATGTCAGCATCTCCCCCCCCCTCCCCATTCGATGTTCGCGTCGTGAGGGATGAGCAATGGCTTAGATGGAGGTGGGGGTGGCCTTTATCCAGCAGTGGATAGATCACGCCTGATGATGACGATGACACAACCTCGTTACGTTACAACAATAATTTGCAGCGCTGTGCGGATTAAGCCCCCCCTCCCCACCCACACCTTGTCGGTCACGGGGATTGTGTGAACGTACTTCTTCTGTACAGTCTGAGCTGGTAAAGTTGACGGGGAGGAGGGCGGTTAGACGGAGTGAGATGGATTTTTATTTATTTCAGCGGGAAGGGCTCAGTGAGCTGCCAGGGCAGATTCCGTTCAGATGTCAGTCGCCGCTGATGATGGCTGTGGCGGGGAATCGAACTCAGGACACCAGGGTGCAGAGCGTGCAGTGTTTTTTAACCAACGGTCCTCCCAATATTGTGCGATAAAACGACAACATTGCGGTCAATTTTTACTTTTACATTATTTCGTTAAAAACATGAAATATATATATATATATGACCTATATTTACCTCATGTTTACGATGCGTACGTTTAAATATGATTATTTTAACCATTTCACGCAAACGAGGACTCAATAATTACATTTCATATCCTGCTGGCTACTCGTTTTCTTCACAAGTGAAACAGGATGAATACATGTCACACTCAGTCTCTAATTACTTAATCTCCATATTAATTAACCCCCCACATTCCCCACTCGCGTTTGTTCCAGGAGGATGGTGCGGTGGTCACTGGTGACCCCTGGGAATTTAACCCCGGCACCCGGGATGGATCATGTGACCCAAACATCAACACCTGAACTGTGGAAACCATTGGTTCTGTCATCATCACCATCATTGCCACCACCGTCATCATCATTCTCATCATCATCACGATCATCATCGCCATCCTCATCATCATTAACATCATCATCACTATCATCATCGTTATCATCGTCGTCAGCATTGTAATCAATATAGTTATTATTGATACCATCATTACGGTCAACATCACTGCTATAATTATCTAAAGGACATGAAAATAACAATAATTATTATTTAACATTCATGACTTTGTTATTGATAATCATCGACATCCACTTTTCAGTATTTTATTCAAATTCCGCGTAACGTTTGAAATAAGTTGCTCATGGCATAAGCACCAGTGATCATGATGTAGCCACCACCTGACCACGATTGCTCTCACCTGACGACCATCAAAACCATCCTCGCTATCATCGTCATCATCATCGTCATCGTCGTCGAGGTCATCGTCGTCGCCACAAGGCGGTGATGGCCGACACAGCCCGTCCGCTCGTGGGCTTCGTCGCCATCAGCCGGCAGGCGGGCGGGCGTCGTCACATCGTCCGAGCTCGCAGGACGCCCGTCTCTCCGTCCGCCCTGGGGCAGGACCCCACCGAGCAGGCGAGGAAACCGCAGCGCCCGGCGGCCACCGCGTGCTGGGCCCAGCACTCGTGCGCAAATCCACGGCTCTCAAGCTCAAAGCCAACACGAGTCGTTAGCCAACGGCTAACCCGACCGTAACCATGACCCAAACTCAACACGAATCCAACAACTCACTCTGACCCAGAACACAACCCAAATATAACCCTAACCCTAACCCAATACTAACTCGAACTCCATAATCTAGTTTTTTTTTGGGTCAGATCGCGTAAATATAAATGTGTCGTTAAACCCGCCACCACACCACACAGCCAATTAGTAAGGTTTGTCACGTAGAGAAAAACATGCCAATTCGTCACTAGTACATCACACCGGTATGCTGGAGAGCAAATCCACAACATTTACAATCTGAGTACGACGTTTCGCCAGTAATTACAACCAGCTTCATCAGGCGGACAGCCAGATTTGTGGAGAAATGCTCCTGTTTCGTTCCTGAAATAGAGGCGTAGATGTGATGACGTCGCTTTTGAGCCCTTCACGTGCAAGAGGGGGGGGGGGGGGGGTAATGAATGCATATAAATTACAATGGGTATCCTAACTCTAAACCAACCCAAACCCAACACTAGCTCTCATCCAAAGCCAACCGAAACCTAACCCCATCTCTAACCCAAACATAATACCAACCCAAACATTAACCCAACACTGACTCTAACCTACGAATAACCCTAACAAATCACTAGCTTTAACCCAAATCCTATCACCAACCCTCCCATCAACATAAAGCTGACTGCAAACTTAGCCCCCACATGAACTGAGATATGAAAAAATTAACCCGTAAAAACAAAGTTTTTCACTATAAATCCTTTATATGCGTGGCATTGGGGCGGCTAGAGTCCTCTCGTCCTCTGGCTTGAGATGGCTGCCACCTATGGGTCAGATGATTGTCTGCCACCATTAAGCAATTGGTAATTAAATATTTAATTTTTTTTCCTTAAACAGTGTAAAATTTTCGAAAAACATTTTCACGAAAATTAATTGTCACGCACAACGAGTCTGTGTGCAAAATGTCAGCTCGATTGGATCACGGGAAGTGGGTTAAAAAACAACCGAAAGATTTGCACAATCGTAAGCAAGCAAGCAAGTTAACTTAATATAAAGGATTTAAAAAAAGAGGAACACGAGGACTTAGATGAGGCGAGGCACCGTGTTGGCTGTCGAGACGAGCCGTGGGCTTGAGCAGGCCTCATCGCCCAAGGACGAGGCCGGCGACGGAACGGTGGCCAAAGCGGTGAACGTATCCAGACGACGGTCACCGTGGAGACGGAGCGATGAGATCAGCTCGAGTAGAGGAGCAGCTCTGGGCCATGGCCAATGGCGAGATGTCTACTACCTCGCCTGGTACACAGGATGTCCGTGGGTTAGATATCCACACTGACGCCTGCTGCTGTATATTTGGAGTTTGCGTGTCTCTCTTCCCGTGGTCGTGTAGATTTTTCCCCGGGTCTTCCGGTTTTTGTCCTGCACCTTTAGAAAAATGTGTTTAGAGTATTTGGCCACTATATTTCCACGTGATAAGCCACTTCATTAAGCTATCATTAGTGGCCGGATCGCTTCTGAAAAATAACTATATATCTCAGTGGGCCTTACCTGGTCAAATAAAAATGGCATAAACATGTTTTATAGTTTAGTTTTAGAGAGCATGGGGAGGCCTTCATCCAGCAGTGGATAGACAATCGCTGATGATGATGAAATAATGCACCATACAATTTGGAAAAAAAAAACCTTAGGTTCTACATACCTATACAATGTATGCAAACATAATCCATAAGCAATGGCTCGAAGCATCTAATTGGAACCCGTAAACATTGCCCATACGTCTAACACTAATCCACGGCGATGTGACCTTGGCTGCAGATTGACCACGCAGCGCTTTTAAAATTGCCGCCTGCTTTAAAACAAACTCTTGGTGAACACGCAGGCTCGGTAGTAAGCGGACACTTTCGGTACATTTTATCGCCAAACGGTGCAATTTGGATGACGAGGTGAGAGCCTTTGCCACTGGGCCACCCAGCCTCTCCACACTCAGGCCCCTGATCCAACTTCCGGCACCACGCATTCAGCCCCGAGCCATCCAAGCGTAGCGCACAGGACCCGGCGAAATCGTTCCATCCGAGCCAGGAAAAATTGGCCGCAGAGCCGATGATCGCAATACATTGTGTGCACAGACAATGCACGGAAGTCTCTGCACTTAGCTTTAAATTAAAAATCTATATATATACACGTGAACATTGCGGCGTTATGAAAGCTGCCGTCAGCAAAGTCAGGTTATATACTGTAGCGTGCCCAGCAATGCAATGTCGGATGAAAGGATTGGTATTTGACTCCTCGGCAGTGCCCGTGTGTGGATTTCTTGTCGAGGCAATCCTTATTAAGGTTGTTATCTTACGGGATATTGTTTTAGGGTGGAGCTGTGGCGCAGTGGTTAGCAAGCAATGCTCTGAACATGACAACCCAAGTCTGAGTCCTCGCCAGGGCTAACATCAGTGCAGTGAGGTATACGAAATGGTACAGAGTTTCCCTAACTTCACCAACTCGCACTGACCAGCTTGGTGAAGTATGGTCATACATTATCAGGCCATCCAACTCAATATTCATTTTACCAGGTAAGGCCCACTGAGCTATGTAGCTCTTTTTCAAAAGCGACCTGGCCACAAATGTTGGCTCAACGAAGTGGCTTATCACGTGGAAATTCATAGCAGCCACATACTCTAAATGCGTGATGTTGATTTTGAATGTGGAGGGAAATACTGGAGGACCCGGAGAAACATCCACGCGGCCACGAGGAGAACATGCAAACTCCAAATATACAAGCGTCAGAGTAGGGTCCCTGGAATATTAACCAAACGACTAAATTAGAATTATACGTAGCAATCGTCCCCCCGTACTGGCAGTATGATGCCCATTTTCAGGCCAGGTGCATTGTCATGTTGTGTCCACAGGGGCAGCTGCCACTGGGGGTGCCCTTTCCAATGTTAGATATGAGATGTGATGTACAGCACCCTGAGACTCACTGGCCTATAGGAGGGCGCTTTATGACAGAGAAAAAAAATCATGGTCGTCGTCATTATCATCAGACAGACATGGACGCTCTTTAGACGTGAGCAGATGAGACACAAGCATGGCTAGGCCTTCGTCCAGCAGTGGATTGCCAGAGGTGGGCTGCGAGTATTCGGTTGAGACGTCACGCCTTGCCCCATCGGCGCAATTTGCAACTTTCCCCGTCGCGAGGGTTCCGTCCGCCGCGGCTGTCAGAAGGAAGCACGCGGGTGTTTAACGCGCGAGACACAGGGAGGAGAGCTTTCAACTCGTAATGGGACGGAAACGCGCTGCTAAGGAACGCGCTCCTAACCTCGTTGGGGATCCGGTAAAATGTTCCAAGGCGGCGATTAAAGTTTAAACCACGTTAACGGCTGGGGGGGGGGGGGGCAGCGGTGACAGCGAGTGCCTCTTTACGATGTCATTTCCGAAGGAGGCCGCCTCCGCTCGAATCGATCGCGTGCATAATTCATCGAGTTTCGCGAGCGCTTCCGCATCACCCCCCCACACCCCCCCCCCCACAACCGCCTCGATTCCGCCCTCGTCTGAGCATCGATCCCCGATGTCTCGTCGCAGGCACGGTCATCGCGGACGCTGCCAAACGCGGACATCGCTACATTATCGCCATCGCCAGAATGCTCGCGAAGCCAATGCGTTTTGATCGGTCCAATTGAAATGTATAAACTCCTGGGTTTCATTTCTCCGCAATTCGTTTTTGTTTTGTTTTACTCCATGAGACTATTATGAGATTTCCAGAGCAATGTTAGCCAACGATATTTATCTAAGCAAAACTCTACACTCGTTTCGACCTTCCGGAACCTATCAGTTAGGGTCAAGATTGTTAAACAAATTCCGCTCGCTTGTTGGGTTGATTTTGTCAAAAGCAATCACATCTCGAAAATGGGGTCCCGGTTTGGTGCGAAGAAGAAACATTTGTTAAAAAAGAAAAACTCTAATTGTGCACAATTTTGAGGAATTGCGGGTAATGTACAAAGTCCAGTTTGTTTCTCCACAGATGAAAGCAATGAACGTGTTAGTCCATCAGCCAATGGGCTTGTTATTGCAGTGCCATCCAGCGCCATTCGTCGAAGCGTTGGCCGTAGTTCTATACAACAAGTTCCGCGACGACTGTACACAGACAATGTATGCGCGAGAAAGAACTCTTAATGCCCTGTACTTTTAACAGATTTTTTTCTTCATCGTAAGAGAGACCACTTGTTCCAATGTGCCACTAAACAGCTTAAATGTCGAACAGCTTTAATATATATTTTCTTTTCAAATATTTCTGTCGTCTTTGGTCCACCACCAACTCACTCCCCCTTTGTTCAAATTGCGCAACTGGCATCGTGACATTACCCCTCACAAAGCTCACGGAGCAGTGCAGACCCCCCCCCCCCCCACGTGTGTTGGAGAACGGCTGCTCGAAGGAGATGTTTCTTCTTCGAGCAGAAAAATGAAAAAAAACCCTCCCAAGTGTGGCCTCCTTTGTTCCCTTGCTCACAGAGCACGGGGTGTACTTCTCCACACGTATTCTACCATCAGATTGGCTTTGCCGCATTGGCAGTCAATACCGATGGTTGACATTTCCCAGGGCTGAAGTTTTTAGGCAAATTAAATTCACAGCAACTTTTTTTTTCCGCTATGGCGTCCAAGCTGAGACCATCGGTGGCTACGAGATGTTAACTACCTCGCCTGGTATGCAGGAGCTCGTGGGTTCGATCCCGACCCTGACGCCCGTATATTTGGGGTTTGCGTGTCTCCCTCCCCGTCGTTGCGTGGATTTTTCTCCGGGTCCTCCGATTTTTCCCTCGACATTTAGAAACATGCGTTTAGAGTATTTGGTTGCTATACATTTCCACGTGATAATCTACTTCGTTGAGCTATCATTTGTGGCGAGGTCGCTTCTGAAAAAAAGCTAGATAGCTCAGTGGGCCTTACCTGGTAAAATAAAAAACAGTTTATAGTTTTATCAACTTGCTGATACCAGCCAAACCGGTTGAGTCAAAAGCGGCTGGAGCTTAGATTTGAACCGAGGATCTGAGCCACACCGCCTCAGTTCTTTGACCTCTGAGCCAGCCAGGGCTTCATTACTGCTTCGTACATATTTAGTTTGTTGTCCTTCCCCCGCGGTCAGGAGAGAAACCCGATTCGTGAATCCTTGGGTGTGGGATTTTGAGTGTGGGATTTTGGGTGTGGGATTTTGGGTGTGGGATTTTGGGTGTGGGATTTTGGGTATGGGATTTTGAGTGTGGGATTTTGGGTGGGGGATTTTGAGTATGGGATTTTGAATATGGGATTTTGAGTATGGGATTTTGAGTATGGGATTAATAGTGTGGGATTTTCAGTGTGGGATTTTGGGTGGGGGATTTTGGGTGTGGGATTTTGGGTGGGGGATTTTGGGTGGGGGATTTTGAGTATGGGATTTTGAGTGTGGGATTTTGGGTGGGGGATTTTGGGTGGGGGATTTTGAGTATGGGATTTTTAGTGTGGGATTTTGGGTGGGGCATTTTGAGTATGGGATTTTGAGTGTGAGATTTTGAGTATGGGATTTTGAGTGTGGGATTTTGAGTGTGGGATTTTGAGTGTGGGATTTTGAGTGTGGGATTTTGAGTGTGGGATTTTGGGTGTGATCGCCTCATAATGCATGGGGTGTAAATTTTCCTTCCGACAATCAGGACCGGCGCGTCGTGGTAATTGCGGTGGGCCCTGCAACACCAAATGTCCCCATGGCCCACCCGGGGTCACTCTCTTGAGCCGTGTGATCACTGTTAAGGTGGTGGCCCCCACACCCCATCTGCCTGCAAGCCAAACACTCGCACGCGCACACGTGCAGTCTCGAGGCTCAGCGAGGCTTTCCTGGAAGAGGAGCATTGGTATTATTAACCCAGGTCACTAGGATTAAAGCACAGTATGGAGTCCACTGCAGCACTACTCCTCAATGCACGGTGGCAGTAGCGTAGCTATCGAGTGCACAGGCGGTGCAACTGCACCGGAACTTACAAAGGAATGCGGGGGGGGGGGGTTGATGGGGTGAATTTGGTGCCGGGGGGGGCATTTTATCCTTTGCAATATGGCCCATGCCAACCATGCAACACTACTCATGGTGGTACAGTGGTCAGCATAGCTGCCTGCCATCTGTACGTGGTCATCACGCAATAACACAACTACCCCCCTTATAGAGCCTTTGACAGACCGTTGGGCGAATGTCTTGAGGGAGCAAAGTTATATTCGCGTTGCCACACCATCCCACCGGCACACGTCGTGGTAGCAGCGGGGCAAGTACCGTGCCCAGCTGCCTGCCTCTCCCATAACTGATGCTTGCACACCACAGCGGGTACACATCTAAGGCTGAGTCAACCTAGGGGAGGCCCAGGACCGGTTGAAATAATCGCCACTGGTGTTGGCCGTGAGCGGGAATAGAACCAGGGTCTCCAGGCTAGTAGCGCAGCGCGCTCACTGCTACATTACCGCTCCCCACATCACACACACAAACGCACACACAGACACACAGAGACACACACACACAGAGACCCATTTACAAACACTCGCGCCGCTGACATCCAGAGCCGGGGTGGCACGTGAGAGGCATTGCGGGCGAGGTGAGAGGCTGAGGGGTGTCATGGGAGGCTCATTCAGAACTAATTTAGCAGTGGCTTCCACTATTTGCTTATGCAAGCAAAAGCCTGAAAGCGCAAACAAACGCCATGTGCGCACACAGAGAGCTGTTTGCCCAAACCCATGGGCCTGCAGCTGCAAACGTAAACGCGGCCGATTGGAAAGGAAGACAGTCATTTAACGTATTCTCTGGGCTTTAAAGACCCACACTCCCTCCCATCCCTCGGAGTGTTTTAGAGCGAACGTTTGTGGGACGGTGCCTCTTCGAATCCGCTCGGCGTCCAGGCGTGCGACCCAAATGTGCGTCCCCCGTATTAGTGAGGGGTGTGCATCCTTTACTTCTCTGGGAAGTCGCTTTCGGATAGGGACAAATACGGTCATTGGGGGAGTCTCAGGGTCTCGACTTAGGATGCTTGGCCAAATCTCCTTCGCAGCGCTTGGCAACGTCGTATATCCGCCCCGATTAGTGCAGGCAGTATTTGGACGTATTGGCGGTGCACTGGTGCAGCATAACACACCGCTATCTCATACAACTGTCTGAGGTCAAAATTTGAGTGAGCAAGTCTGTTTTATCAGCCTTTAATTGACACTGTCGCCAATGTTGACGGGATTCGAAGGCTTATTCGGTCTACTGAGACTTGCTTACAAAGATTTGAAGCTTTCGTGACTGCAAGGATTCATATTCTTAGGTTTTTTCGGTAAAGTCATGTAGGTAAAAAATGTAATTTATTCACTTGATACAGCTATCGTGCTGTGACGGTTCCACCTGAAGGCGGAAGCTTGTGTTGCCTCCGAAACGTCGTGATTTTAATTTTATTTTTATTTTACTTTTATTAATTTAAATTTTTTACCTACGTGACTTTACCGAAAAAACCTAAGAATTTGCTAACAAATCTCAGCATTGGCAGTTGATTTGGGGTCCGTTGAATCGAGGAACCTTCCGACCACGTCGAGGGCACGAGGAGTCAACTCTGCCTCTGGAACACGGAGCCAGCCAATCGTCATCGGGCTGGGTGCTGCGATACGGCAACAGACTGAGACGCTTCGTGTTCAACTGCTCACGTAACATTCGTCTTTCGACCGCTTCAACGTCACGCGAATGTATTTTGACGCACCTCGCCGCAAGGTTTTCTAACCAGGGTGTGCGAATTGCGGGAACGTAAAAATAATTGTTGAGAAACATTTGCAGCTTCAATTTTTTTTTTGTTACAAATACCGCCCACCACCGCTGTTTACCGCCAATGCGTCCATGTGCGCACCGTGAGACCGTCACTTATCTGCGGGCGTTCACATATCCGACCCTCTTCACGCCCCGGCGATGTGTTCGAAATCTCGCGTGCGCTCGCTTGCTCTGAGAGCACGGCGAAGCGTGTTCCCCGCGTTCAGAGCGCAATGCGCCCGTGTCGTCGTCCGGCAACCTATTTGGCCATTTGACGGTGCAATCGTCACCTTGTGTCAGACGTCCGCATGTCCCAACCTCCCCACCCACCCGGCTCACGACACATCGCTCCAAAGTTCCCAGCACCTTTGGACTCGACGCTGAAGTTCGCGTGTGTGTACGTGACCATAATCGAGGTTTTTGGGTTAGGTCGCGTAAATGTAAATGTGTCGTTAAACCCGCCACCGCCCGACAAAGCCAATTACTAAGGTTTGTCACGTAAACAAAACATACCAACTCGTTGCTAGTACAGCACACCGGTGTGTTGGAGAGTAAATCCACAACATTTACAACCGTGCTGATCACACGTGACTAGCCAACCATGTGCGTGGTGGGCATGGGCCCCGGTGCAAGGAATTAAATAGGACCCCTGGATCAGTCCAATCCCCCCTCCCCCCTCCCGACACCTATCTTTGTAGCTCCCTGGCCTGCACGCAAAGCCGTCTCAAGGGTAGACGGTGAATCGGGGCAATCGCCCTGGGCCCCGCGCTTTGGGGGGGGGGACACACCGTGGGATGTGCTCCGAGCCAGGCAGTCGCACCGCCTGCACACCAGAGAGCTTGCGCAACCGCCTTGAGACAACGACTTAACAGGAAGGCCTTCTCGAAATTGAGCGGGCGGAGATAAAAGCAGCACTTACGGTCGGACACAAAACGAGAAAGCGAAAAGCCATCGAGGGCGGAAGGCAGCTTTGAAGAAGGTGAAATGGATGTCCCCCGTGCATTAACATGCATTACATGGGACAGCTCATCAGTGTAATGAGGGGTAATGACGAGGCTTCACTGCACCGCCCTTCAATTAGGAGCACAAAGGACTCCAATAATGAAATTGGTTCGGCCCACGTCTTTGCAGTTTGCCAAGGGGTTCGGAAAGCAATCGGCAATATTGCTCCGTTGCTAATGGGTATCGTGAGCGGCAGCGTGGCTCGGGAGTGAATGTGCTCACGGAACAGCAGAGAAAAGTCAGCGGCTTGTTCTCCTCTCGCTCACAACGGTTGTATTTATATAAACTAAACAATGTTTGTTTAATTTGACCATGTAAGGACTCACTGAGCTACATGGTTCTTTTGTCAGAAGCGACCTGGCCACGTATATGATAGCTCAACGAAGTGGTTTATCGCGTGGAAATGTATGGAAGCCAACTACTCTAAACGCATGTTTATAAATGTGGAGGGTAAAACCGGACGATCCGAGAAAATAATCAATGGGAAGGACATTCAAACTCCAAATATACAGCAGGCGTCAGGGTCGGGATAGACCCCACGACCTCCTGTACACCAGGCGAGAGAGTTAACATCTCATAGCCACCGTGGTTATGGTGTGTACATTGTGACCATGAGATCTAACGTCGTCAAACCAAGGAGACCTGGGAGAAATGAGTTTGATTCCCGACCAAGTCTGACATCGGTGGCGAGTGATATCCGAACGGTTCCCTGCCCTCCGCCGGTTCATCAGCCAGCTCTGAACAGCGCGGTGAAGTTTGCTTGTGTGGAGGCTCTCATCCGGCAGTGGATGCACCAAAAAGCCACCACGCTACTACTATAATTGTAGATCATCTCATAATAATAATAATGCCGTCGACCCATTAAAGTCTCGCTGAGTCTCCAGACTAGTTTTTGTCTCCAGGAGGGTCCTGCATTAGGATGTTTAATTCCTTGTCATGAGTGACTTATCGAGCAGGCTGGGTGGTTCTTAATGGCCACGACGTCGCATTAAGCCAACCCCGCTGAGACCATGGGTTCATACCGAGACAGTAGGGGTGGGACATTGCATCGATTCATTAGATAATATTGATTCTCAAGTCACATGTGGAAGTATCTATTATTTTGTACTCGGCTTATGTTGCACGTGATGGATTCACGTGACCACTGCAACCGCTAGTGGCCGCTACATTCATTAAAGTTTAAAAAAAAAATCGGTTCTTGAATTGAAACGTGGCCATGAATGGCAACAGTTCTATGATTTGTCGTGGACAAGTGGCTCTGCCGTGAAGGGAGCGTCTTGGCTCGCAGGGCACGGGTGTGAGTCATTTTAGCGCGAGGTTTATCTCCCAGCTTTGTGGGCAGGGGTGTGAGTGATTTCGAGCATCTTTACTCAACAGCCAACGGCGATTAAAACCAGGTTCGCCGATGCGGTGGGTTGACGGTTTTAGTCCGGACACGAATATATGAATGAATATATTTTAATGCACTCTAAAGTATCTTTACTCGTGTCCTCTTTTCTCTATCCTCTGCTTCTCTCTCCTGCATTAGATCAGAACGAGATTCCCCTTTGGAGCCGATCGTTTGTTCCAGCTACACCACTTCCTTGTACAATTATACTGTCTTCCTCAATTTGCGTTGTTGAATATGAAGATTAAAACACATACAATGCAGAATATGGCTTGTATAATTGTTCACCGTTCTGGCTACAGCAAAGCCATTACAAATAGAGGGCTTCTTGGAGACTTACACGTAGGCGTTCACCATGATGCAACGTGGCCTCAATTTATCCCATCTTGGCATGCGTATTTTGCGTGCCGCTACATCATACATTGGCGTGGAGTGGTAGTAATAATAATACAACTTACAAGACAATATTTCACGGACATAAATTACCGTGACTCTGCGGTGCTGAGCAAAGCGCAAAGTTGCTGGAGATCTGGCAAAGGACGTGGGACCTTTAAGTGTCTCTTAAAAGTCTGTGTAGATTGAACGCTGCTGCTATGAATGGGCAACGGGACGATGGCTGCGTTCCAGACGGCGGCGGCTGCCACGGAGAAACGACGCCCGGCAGTGATCAATGTCCTGGTCCTTGCTGTCGAGAGGAGGAGGATGAAGCGCTTGCAAGTCGCACTGCTGCTGCTGCTGATTTGGAGAGTTCCACTGTGAGCCCGAGTGGAGCTGTGGTTCAGCGAGAGCGAAGAGAGATACGAGGAGTGGGGAGGGCGAGAGTAGAGGCATGGTGGTGGCACAGGCAACAGGCGATATTGCAGCTGGCCCTGCTGCCGATGAGAAGGCAGTGGAGGTAGCGGAGGCAGGCGAGGGATCTGGCCGAGTGTCACGCGCGCCGAAGATGACGTGAGTGAGATTGGGGTCTTTTTTGGTGGTGCTATGAACCCAGCGACCAGGTCACCCGAGTTCAATTCCCGACCACGGCTAATATCAATGGGTCCAGGCCTTCCTTCACCAACCAGCACTGACCAGCGTGGCCAATTATGGACAGAGAACCTCCATGACCTACATACCACAGGGAGGCGTTCATCTGACAGTGGATTGACAAAAGGGCTGCGTGGCTGCTCCAGTGGATGACTGCAATATGCGTAACATAATCAGGAAATGCCTCTGTTTAACAGCTGAAAATATCAAATATTTATCCCATCAGCCCATGGGCCTTACAGACTAATGTTTCCAATTGGAAACTGTTCAAATGATGCCACTTTAAATCGGCTCGAAATGCAGTCTCATCAGTCACGCGTGGCTTCTTAACCCAATATATGCAGGGCAACACTCAAAACTCCGTACACACACGTCAGCATCCTTATCGCTGTATGATTCAAATCAGCTCTCTTTAATACATGTACGTTGAGCTTCTTTCGCCCCCTCTGATTAGTACGGTTGGCTACGTACGGTGCGAAAGAAGTTCGACACAGATACAAGAGAGGTCATTTCGAGTGTACAGCGATAATGTTGCTGACATATTTATACGGAGTTTGAAGTGTTCATTTCTACGCCGCAGTGAGTCGATCGGCAGGTCGTGCGTGGTGGGCTAACGTGTCGGTACATCCGACTTCCTCCAAGACGTCCGGCCAACGTGGATGAGTCGGCGAGACGTTGCAGGCCTGCGCCTTTACCTCTATCTAACCATGTGCTGTGTGCACGTTGAACTTCTTTCACACCGTACGTAGCCGATCGTGTTAATCGGAGGTGCGGGTGAAGAACAACGAACTAAACACAAAAAAGCCGTTCTAAAGAAACGAGTTTTCAATCTAGCATTTAAAAGTGCATAGCTCCAATGGCTTCCTAATACTCGTAAGGAAGAGCGTTCCAGACGGCCGCAGAAGCGCACATGAACGCGCGCGCGATGCAGCTACCACACCGTCTTTGTTCGATGGTCAGCCAAAAGCCGCCGCTTCGAGTATTGCACAGAGAGCAGCTGCCACCCCCCCCCACCCCTGCCCAAGTCAGGCCGCGCGCTGTGCAGGGGTGCAGGGGGCATTCCCTAGTGGGCCCAGGCTACGCTTGCTCATTCCGCACGTGGGCGCATCACGAGGTGGGGGGGGGGGTGCATCGGCTGTACCCGGGGAGTAACGGGGCGCGCGCGAGTGGCGCTCATTGACATTCCAACAGCGAGCACGGCTCTGCGGTGCCGCGTTAGCCACCGCTCGACAACAACAACAACAACGACAAATGTCAACAACAACAGCAACAAATGTTTAAGATGCGCATTATACACTGTCACAATCGCCACTGTCTCAATCCACCGCTGGGCCAAGGCCTCTCCACTGCTGGTTGTTTGACCATACTTCACAAAACGCTGGTCAGCGTGGATCGGTGAAGTGAACACAACACCTTGGTGCGGGGTCGCGTGTCACCCGCCGATGACGTTGTCCGTGGCCGGGAATCGAACTCAGGTGACGGGGATTCCGTAGCGCGGTGCGCTCACCGCTGCAACATTGAGCTTAGCGCTGCACCGCCGCTCCGTCGCATTAAAAGAGATATCTGGAGAGAAACGCATCGTGGTGGCGCTGTAACCCTCTGCTACGTCTTGTAGACCGGTTGTTGGCAGATGTTTCCATGACATATGGGACTGTTTATCCATCAGGGTCCCACGGTGTGGAGGAGTATTGTACAGTAGTCTCCAACGATCATTTTGGGTATTTAGCGTTCAAAGTGTTTGGCTGCTATAAATGTCCACACGTTCAGCCACTACGTTGAGCTATTAATTGTGGCCAGGTCGCTTCTTAAAAAGATCTACGTAGCTCGGTGGGCCTTACCTGGTAAAATAAAAAATAGTTAGTAATTCACTCAATCTCTCTGGACTCCCTATCGCTCTGCTATAAAGAAGAACCACGGATCAAATGCTGCCGATACGTAACATCCTCCTAGGGAAATGTTATTGACAAGTGTGTTGAGTTTCTCTGCTGACGGGTATTGGGAAGGATAGATAGACATTATTACCGCACCGCGTTTACAATACAGCCAAACGTGTCATATTATGGCGAGCGATGAGTTATGGAGGCGTCTCATTCAATCAAGGTGAATGTGGACGCAGATTAAATTCGCCGTCGTGTGGGCGGGCGGGCAGGCAACTGTGTTGCATTACACGCGAATAATAAAAGCGTTGACGTAATTTTCCAGTTGACGCTCGCGCATTCATCATACGCACCCCGCTACAGAAATTAATGAGACGTTAGAGGATTTTTTTTTGCACGCAGATTATTTGCCCATGCTGCTGCTGCTGCATTGGCAGTGGTGCACAAGGGCAGACAACAGCAATAACAACAACAAATACAGCAAGACATTCGTCAATAACACCGTGTAGCCCAACAAGTCAACAAATACATGAGGTGGCGTGACGTTTCAGGCAAATGGCCTTTCTTCAGAGCACACAGGGAGGCCTACTCAATCCCTATGGCCTATGTACACTGTGAAGAAGGGCCAATACCCGAAACGTCGCCTCTTACATTCTCTTGCTTTTTCTCCGGGTCCTCCGGGTTTTTCCCTCCGAATTTAAAAACGCGTGCTCACTGTATTTGCCTGCTATACATTTCCACGCCGCGATCGGCCACTTGGGTGAGCTATCATTTGTGGCCTGGTCGCTTCTGGAAAAGCGCTTTTTACATCAGTAATGGGCCTTACCTGTTAAAATAAAAGTAGTTCAGGGCATATAAACGCTGTTATCAACAGATGCGTTTTTACATTTATATATATCTTTTTTTTATAAATCAGTGTGGTGGATGTTATTGCGCGGGTGGTTGTTCGCCGTGTCTAATTCATGCGCGTGGCCAGGATGCGCTGGGAAGCAAGGTCACACGGTGACACTGCAAGGTTAATCGTGTGGCTGAGACACAACATTTTCCGCACACACGATAAATGCATTACGAATAATAAACGCGAAAATAAATAAATAAACGACCCCTGCTCCGCTTCTGAAATCTGATTTGGCCGTGAAAGCATTCGGAATAATGCACTTACGTGCGTGTATTTCCAATACAATTTAATACCGTGGATAATTTGCGAAACACAATATTCCTCAATGTAAATGTATAATATACAACAACAATAATTGTACATTTCAGCCCGTTGTCAATCCATTGCTCGGTAAAAGCCTCAACACACCACGCCGGCTAATGCTCGCAGGTGAACCCAGGACCCTGGGGTCAGATCAGATTTCATTCGGCCAGTGATGGTTTCCGTGGAGGGGAATCAAACTCATGTTGCTGTGTTCAAGAGTGTTTCTGCATACTGTCAATCCTCATCCACCCGTGGATTTTTGTCAATCCACAGGTGGATGAGGACCGCCCCGCGCCGTGTGGGTTTTGAGGAATATTTTGACCATGCTTCACCATGCTGGTCAATGGCCCTACTAAGTATTGAAAAAAATAATTAATAAATTATTCATGTTTTACGGTATGAAGGTCATATTTTTGGTTATATAAAATAAATAATAATATAAAATACTGATGGGTGGCAGTTTAGCGGTTCGCGCACTGGACTATGCACCTAGTGAGCAAAGTTAAATTCCTGGCCACAGCTAACGGAGTGATGTCACAACGCCACGGCTGGATGACATCCGATTAGAGGCCAGCTGATGGAGTCCGCGTCTTAAGGAGGCCAATTGCGTGGAGGTAAAAGGCGTTGTAGACTCCACAACCCAACGCAACGAGCATCCAAAGTCCAGCGATTTCGCGTCATTGACTTAGGTTAAGCGCAGCATCATGGATACAAACATTACAACCGGCGTCCTTAATTGGCGGCTCAGCAAGTTACAGGCACAGTATTCGCCATCGTTATTTTAAGTATCCGCGCGCCTCGTTTGTTTTCTCTGTGGAACTTTGGCCAAAAAGGTGTCCTCTTTCAGAATAATTAATCGCCCACCCCCCCATCAACCGTTCATCAACCCGCACTGCCCGGCATGGTGAGGTATGGTCGAACAATTCCCGTTATCAACCCAGCACGAGGAAGCCCTTCATCCAGCAAGGGGACTGTAAATCAGTAGACATGTATAACTACATTCACAAACGATACTAATTTGCAGTTAAAGGCGCTCTTGAACACAGATCCCATCGACATATCCGACCATGGAGGCGGAGGGATGGGATCACAGTCGCGTGCAGCTGCTACTATTACAATGTTTACATCGCAGCACTCGTGAGGAGGGATGGCGAAAGGCTTGGGGGGGGGGGGGAGGCCTTCATCCGGATTGAGCGTGGCTCACGATCATTAAATCGCGCTTCGGGACACGACGGCCGACTGCTCTCGGCTCGTCTCGCCGCGTTGCGCGCTCACTTGTAACGGCTCAATGCGGAGCATCCAGCCAGAGGCCGTGGCGGGGTTTCAACTGGGCGCTGCCCGCTAATTCGCCGCTGCGAGTATTTAGCCACCCATGTTAATTCAGCCCTGAATAAATAATGCGATGAGCTCGTTGGCATTCAACGCGTGCCCGATTAATGTCCCCCGTGCATAGTCAGCACGTTGACGCGCGCGTCATGGCTGGATTACATCCGATTAGAGGCCAGATGATGGAGTTCGCGTCTTAAGGAGGCCAATTGCGTGGAGGTAAAAGGCGTTGTTCTCTACACAACCCAATACAGCGAGCATTTAAAGTGCAGCGATCTGGCGTCAGGTTAGGCGCAGCATTATGGATACAACATTACAACCGGCGTCCTTAATTGGCGGCTCAGTAAGTCACCTCCACGGTACTTGCCATCGTTATTTTAAGAATCCGCGAGCCTCGTTTGTTTGTTTTCCCTGTGGCACTTTGGCCCAAAAGGTGTCCTCTTTCAGAATACTTAATCGCAAATAAATTAGATACGAATGTTTTATTCTAAAAAGGACTTACATATAACAACACTGCAATTTCCCTTTCATATTTTTTTTATTTATCATTTTAAGCGCTGTGTCAATCCACTTCTCGAAAAGCTCGTGCGGGTTTTGGGGCTTATTTGACCATACTTCACCACCATGGTCAGTGCACGTTGGTGAGGTGGGGTGATACCCAGGGCTGGTTCAGATTTCACTCGCCATTGAGGTCAACGGTGACCAGGAATCAATCTCAGGAAGCATGGCTCGTAGTACATTGTGCTGACCACGGCACCACCGCTCTACCCCAGTTACCTCTTTAAAAAAACATACTAACAATAAGGAATTGGATAAATATACCAACTAAACTAAACATTTGTTTTATTTTACCAGGTAAGGCCCTTTGAGCTATGTAGCTCTTTTCAGAAACGACCTGGCCACAAATGATAGCTCAACGAAGTAGCTTATCATGTGGAAATGTATTGCAGCCAAATACTCTAAACGCGTGATGTTGATTCTAAATGTGGAGAGAAAAACCGGAGGACCCGAAGAGAGACACGCAAACTCTAAATATACAGGCGTCAGGGTCGGGATCGAACCCACGACCTCTTGTGTACCAGGCGAGGTAGTTAACATCTCACCACCGTGATAGCTCACAATAGATGCATCGCATGTATACAAATAACTGTTTTTAGATTTGTACTTTGAACGTGATGTGCTTATGACAACTACCCTTTTCTCCAGAGTGTTACAAAAACATTGCGAAAACAAAACAACGAAAATAAAATCGCGACAATTCATTGAATTGCAGGGGACTGTGCGGCGGGAGATGTGTGAATCATTCCACCCCTGGCTAACAGACTTAACATGATTTCATCTCGATGATGAAACATAACCCTGCCCATAAGTATTATTATGTAGATCGGGTGGTGTGCACACTAACAGAGTTAGTCATAGCCAGCCTCCACAGCTGCCAGTCCGACTGGACCCCCCCCTCTCACCGACCAAGGAGCAACCCCGCCCTGAGGACCTCCCACCGTTGATCGGGGATTGGGAGGCGCGGGGTCGCGGGGCGTACGCGTGGCTCATTCAGCTCGCATTGAGCGTCGCGACCCACTCTCATTCGCTCCCGTCAGGCTGTCACTCCGTAGCCAGCAGCAGCTGTCACTCCATCGCCCCGGCACAGCGCTGCGCGCGTGCGAGTCTGTGTGTGCGTGAGTCTGTGCGCGTGCGAGTCTGCGCGTGTGCGAGTCTGTGTGTGCGCGCGTGCGAGTCTGCGCGTGTGCGAGTCTGCGTGTACGCGCGTGCGAGTCTGCGTGTGCGCGCGTGCGAGTCTGCGTGTGCGCGCGTGCGTGTCCACTGCCCTTATACAGGCAGCGAGCGGGGCGGGCGGGGGAGAGAATCACCGCCGTCGCCTCCGCCTCTTCAGTTTCGCCACAGAAAGAATTGCACAGACGGCAGCAGGCAGTGCCAGAGATAGACGGGGAACGGCGCTTTAGCAGTCACCCTCAACACGACTCGAAGTAAAAGACAACGTGGACTCTTGATTCCGAAGTGTCAGATTATGACAGTTTAGCAAGATCGGCGGTGGAGGGGGGGGGGGGTGCTAAAAATAAATCGTTATTTTTAAACATAGTTTTTGGGGTTCGCTCAGCTTTGAGATTTCGAGTAAAAAGATGCCATCGGCCCAGCCCTGGGAGGCGGCGGGCAAGCCACAACGCCCCGTGTCGGAGTGCACGGGGCCCCCCGCCTCGGCCGCCCCCCACCTCGCGGCCGCTCAGGGCGGCGGGGCCCGCGGGGCGGCCCTGACAGCCCGCAGAGTCCAGCGACCGGCCTCGCTGAGCCTCTGGCAGCCGCTCAAGATATTCGCTTGTTCACAGCTCGGATCGCTGGTGCGCAGAGCCGCTCTGCTCAGGGACGCGCCCGACCACCTGCACAAGTATGAGAAGTCGCACAACTTCAAGGTGAGATTTGGGTGTCCCTCCCCCTCCCTCCGTCTCTTTAGAAACGCGCGTTTAGAGGATTTGGCTACTGATATAAATGTCCACATGATGATAAGCCACTGTAGTTGAGCTCTCATTTGTGAGTGCCAGGTCGCTTCTGAAAAAGAGCTGGTGAGCTCAGTAGGCCTTACCGGGTAAAATTGATTTTTAAAAAAAATTGTTTTTTGTTAGTTTCTCGTCTTTGCCAGAACTACGCCGCGCCTCTAAATTCGCGTGTTCGCCGCGGGGGAACCGGTTTCACGCGATGCCGCGGGTCGTGGTTCCTGTCGAGTGCGTGGCGTGTTGGTCGACGGCATTCGGAACTGTTCGGGGCAAAGTAAGTTGGGGCTTGGGCAGGAAGACGTCGCTCGCAGGCGCGAGTGGTCCACGATGAAGAGCAATAGCGAAGTGGCAGCCAAGGAATGGAACGGGACGGTGTCTGCTGAGTAGACAAGACAGAGTGACGGGGATACAGCTCGTGCGCGGGAGCTTGGCGGATCGGCAACATCGCTGGATGGGTGAGCGGTGGTGGCAGCTTGTGTGGACCTTCATCCAGCAGTGGATTGACCATCGTAGACGACTATGACGGTGATGAAGATTGAGTCTATGTGTGCGTGCGTGTGTGTGTGGATGATGAATTCACAATGCATTGAGTGATATCCGGCAGAATAGGGAGCTTTATTTATTGTTAATATCACTTGAGATACAAAAAAAAACCCATTGCAAATGCGGTACGTTCACTTCTCGGCTGTGAAACGTCTCGTTGTGCGCTCCCTCGTGGACAGTGACCACACAGTAATCCCGTGCTCGCTGGCAAAGGCGCACGGCTGATCATGAGTCTTCCTCTCGCAACGTCCTCTTAATTCTACGCACAGGACACGCACACACACAGTGCCCCCACATTGTGAGACGGGACACAAAACCACTCTTGCATCGGCCGTAGCAACGGCGTTTTGTAGATTCCTCCCCGCAAAAGAATCGCTCGCCTCGCAGCGGTCGCGACCAGAGCGAATCGCACAAAGCAAGCGCCGAGTTAGATAGACGGAACAGAGGCGAGCGCTGTGTATAATTTTAGAAAAGTTAAAGCTGGGGTGGTGTGGGATGGTCGGCGAGGTGGGTGGGGCGCAGCTTTTTTTTTTGCACGAACATCGCCATGGGTCGAGAGTGACCGAGGAACAATTATGGTTGACGAAGAGACGACATCGACTCTCGACGCAACCGCTTTCAAATGGAAATCAACGCGGCCATCTCCCTCATCCTCATCCTCCCCCCACGCACCCTCAGGGTATGGGGGCAAGAGGGCAGCAGCAGCACCCGCCGCATCTGGGAGCAGGTGGCCCACGATTAATGGGATGACGCTGTAATTGGCGGAGCCCCCAACCTGGGCCTCGACAGCGACGACCCCTGAGACGGACGATCAGAGGACCGCCTCAGACCGCCCCCATCCTGCCCCTGAAACGCCCCGCGGGCCAAGGCCGATCTGGTGTTCAGGTGACAAGGGCTTCCAATAACAATCGCTGGAGGGCAACGGCCCTGATCAGCATCATCATCAACAACAGCAGCAGCAGTCGTAATCAACTGCTGGATGAAAGTCTACCCCCCCCCCCACCAAAGCCACCACCACCATCTCTCACGATCCTGCGATGATGGAGGTCATCAGAGGCTCCTATGCTCAAATTGTCCGTGCTTCCGATCGACGACTGGAAAATTCCATTGTCCGAAGATGGATCCTTTTTGTAAACCACGTTTCGATTTAAAATAAATGGAATCACCTGCAAGGAAGCGGTGTCAACATTCACCCCTTTTTTATTCACATTTACCTGCGGATGATTCACCCCGAAGCGGGTCTCAACTAAAGTGCCTAAATTCAATATTTTATTCCGTTGCGGCTGGACGGATAAGATGAGCCACCCACAATAGCGGCGGCAGCTTCATCCAATGAATCCGCGGATAACCAAAGAGGGGCACTGGAGTCTAATTCATGCGACGTAAATGCTCGCGCGCCTTCCACATCCGTACAGATTAGGGATTTTTTCTCTGCGGTCACATTTCTATTTTGTTTATCATGATTATTTCGGAAGTCTCGTTTCTAAAATGTGCTTCCCCCCCCCCACCCCCGTCATACTGTGTACGTTCAGTATTGCGTTGTCGAGACCACACGGTGCGTGGGGGTTGATTTCTCATCGCAGGAGCCATGCGTCGTGATGCATGCACGGCGCTCCAATCAGCTTCCCTTTGGCCGGGCGTCATAACAATGCCCGGGCTCAGAGGCGCGTGGCGGCGCACAGATTACATCCGAATGCGCTTCTCCAACACGACACCCGCTGCCAGTGCCGTACGGCTTCATCTCCATCAGCGCTTTGTGTGTGTGTGTGTTACGCTCACATCGAGAGCAAGCTCGATGTGAGTCACGTGCTCTCACCGCCGCGGTGTCCGGCGGGGCTGCAGTGCTCGCCACTGAAAAGCGATGTGATCGTGGAGACCCATCACTCACACCAATGGCCACGGTAAATATCAATTATTAGCATTTGAATAAGCGGAGAGCGGTGTTTTGTAGAGGTGGAAACGTCTTGTTCAGGTCCCATTGTCTCTTTAAAAAAAAACACCCACACACAGAAGGTAATTTAAGAAAACTGTTGTGTGGAATTACTAAATTGCAACCAATTTGAGATGTTTGGGACGTTCAGATCTACAATGCTGAGAGACAGGATGCATCCCTGTAGACTCGCAACCTCCCCCCCCCCACTCCCCCCAATTCCCCCACCGCTCTCTGTGGTCAAATAAATGACGCTGAGTCGAATTGTCATTCCGCGCGCGTGTACCCGTAAACAGCGGCGTCATAGATAATAGAGAGACAGCCCAGCTGAGCTCCATCGCGCGTGCCACCGTCAAACCAAATCAAACCGGGGCGGCGTTAGGCGACCGCTGCGTATTCCTGAGCGCATTTCGCAGCATTAATTTCTGCGGACATCAGCGACGGCCTTTGGGAATGGAATAATTGCATAACCCCGCCAGACAGCAGTGTCAGGGTTATCTTAGTATCTTAGCCCTCGCGAGCTACTGTCCGCGGAGGGTCCCCCAATGATTGGTCATTTATCACAATTACTACGGCTTCTGCAGCACCACCACCACCACCCCAATCTAAGAGCGAGAGGATTTGTTTACATCTCACACCGTGTTCCAGTGCGCGATCAGTTCACGTGCAGGTGACTGGCAGAATATTACATCACGGTGGCTGGGGCAGAGGCCTCCATCCAGCAGTGGATTGAGCCTGGCTGATGATGTTTAAACGGCGTCTCGATACGTCATGGAACAGGTGCGACACGGCAGGCATCGCATTTCCTGTTTCTCCCTCTCCTGTTTTCCCTCAATGAAGTTCCGATTGCGCGAACCAGCGTCGCGTCACGGAATGCCGACGCTTCCACTAAGCACCCTGCAGCCAGCAGCGCATTAATTCTAGATTTTAAGTTTTCGTGACTGCAAGGATCCATCATACTCTTTGTTTTTTTTTTGGTAAAGTCACGTAGGTGAAAAAAAAATCACGACGTTTCGGAAGCAACACAATGATGACGGATGCTTGTGTTGCTTCCGAAACGTCGTGATTTAATTTATCTGTTTTATTTTTTATTTTATTGAGTTTTCACCTACATGACTTTACCGAAAAAAACAAAGAGTAGTAGCACATCGTCCTGTGTCAGAGAACGGCCCCACCGAAAGATGTCATTACAGAACTACTTCTGAGGTCACTTCACAAGGCTTCTTCATCCACACTCAGGGCACAGCTCTGTCGGCTCTGCACAGTGTTCGACGCACGTCAGTCAAACCAAACTGTTTTAATGTGTCCGAGCTGGGATTTAGCACAATTAAGTGACAACTAATTGAACTCGTCGCACTTGAGAGGCTGGTTCCATCACGGGTGCCTGCCCTGGGTTGAATCCAGGTCCTGAGCGCTCCTGGCTCAGTGCTGTGACCTGTGAGCCACCTCTGGCGTCACATTTCCTCAACGTCAAAGCACAATTTCACGACCAATTTGTGTCAATCACAGCAAAACACAAGCAGACATTCAATTTATACGTATAAAAAACGTATAACGATCGTGTACGTGCAAGAGCGGTGAGCACAACATCCATCAATACTTTGGCAGGACTACAATCTCTCTCTCCTCGCTTCTGTCACAACTGGCGTGACATGTTTGTAGCATTGCCCGAAACACAACACAAACATTTGACCGAAAATTATCATTGAAAGTGTCAACGAGAAAATACCACTCATCGAAAACTCATTAAACCCCGGGAATTACGAAGTAATTATGAAACAATATCCTAGGAGGCTGATCTTGCCAAAGTGTTGATGGATGCTGTGCTCACTGCCCCCTTCCGATCAGCACACGGTTGGCTACGTACGGTGCGAAAGAAGGTCAACGTACGCGCGTACATTTACGACGCTCGTGCCCAGTTGACCCCAAGGTGCGTATTTTTAAAACGACGCCAAGGGCCACGACGATGGGTGAGACGCCTTTTTCAGGACAGGCACTCCCTGCCCCCCTACCCCCGCTACGTTTGCTCAGCTGTTATGGAAACGTAATTCCGGCTCACTGCTCGTGCTGGGAGACCAAAAAAACCACGAGGAGGATTTCAGCGGGGAGGAAGAGAGGCGCGGTGTAGGGATCTGTCTCAAATCAGCACATGAGCACGCGCGGTGCATCTGCCGTGGGGTTGACGGTCAGTGCATTGGACTTGAAATCTTAGAGGTCACCGGATCCAAGTCCATCTCCCCGTGCAGCAGTTGAAATAAAAAAAACGCACAATTTTCCTAAAACCCCCACGCCTCTGTCCAATCCACCAGTCTAAATGAGTGCGCCATAGCAGAACGTCAGGTCGTGTACGGGGGGGGGGTCAACTGTGGGTGCTCGCACCTCTGCCAAGACATCTGGCCAGCGCGGAAGAGTAGGCCAAAAATACCCCGAGAGGCACTCTTGCGGGCTGCTGCCAGTGGAGTCCGTTCCGCATCTATGGCGCCCCTACCCACGCGAGAGTGATCTGGAGCCACGCAACGCCGCGATGTCTACCGCAGGGCGGACGCGCGCTGGCTGGCTCAACTCGGCGGTGGGCACGGCGTCACGCACGCTCCGTGTTGTGGGGGGCGGCAGGGGGGAGCGCACAGCGCAAGCTGCGCCACCTCCGAGACTTTCGGTGTCCGCGATGACTCATCGCTCGTGGCAGAGGGACGCGCCACGTTCGGCGAGTCGTGCTGCGGCGGATTTTGGCTGAAAGATATCGCGCCGCGTTTTGGACGCCTCCGAGTGATCCCGGAGGTTGGCACGTTCGAGCCTCTGCCGCTGATGGCGCTGTGCGCAGGCGCGTCGCCGTCCAGCCAGTTAGTGTCCGTTAAATTGCACAGATGTGAGAGATTCCGATGAAGTGCGCAAGGTGCGGAGGGAATTGCGTGCCGCTATCATGGCGCCAAATTCTTTGAATGTTGGAAATTGGATGATGGTGATGACGATGATGGAGACGGCGGCGATGATCACCGCGATGGCAACAATTGTACAATCATTCTAGATTTGAAGCTTTCGTGACTGCAAGGATTCATACTCTTAGGTTTTTTCGGTAAAGTCACGTAGGTAAAAATAAATAATAAAAATAATAGAAATAATAATATACATTTATATTATTATTTCTATAATTTTTTGTTTTATTATTTATTTTTACCTACGTGACTTTACCGAAAAAACCTAAGAGTATGGTACAATTATCATTATCTCCAAATTGGACTTTGAGATTTATATTTAAAAAAATCGAATTATCTATATAATCAATTCATTTCTGGACGTAACAAATTCCACTTGTTGTCCTCTCTCTATACTGAGACCTTGAGGCCCTTCTTTCCCATTAACTCATCCACACAGACCGAGTGGTGGTGGAGAAGGCCCAGCCCTCGCAAACTCTGAAACCTGACCCTGAGCAGTCAGCGCTATCTCAGGATGAGCCAGAGATGCCCCGAGCTCGGAGTGATCTTTGCCGCGGCGAAATATGCCCCACAAAAGCGATGGCCGCAAGCCACGGCAATTCTCCATTATCCTATGATTGCCTTCGCTGTGATGTAACGCGAAGCCTTGCCTCCTTCAACCCCATCCATGTGTTGATCCCTGCGACGTCTCTCTCAATCTCCAAGCTTCGCTCGCCGGGAGGTCGCTCCTTCTCCTCCGCTGGCCCCCCAGTCTGAATCGCCCCTTCCCCCAGCCATCCATGCCGTTGACTCTCTATTCAAGTACAGGCTCAGGACCTTGCTCTTTTTTATCTATCTTCGACCAATTCTCAATACTCCTCTATAAACCAAATACGTGCACATGCTTCCTTACCCCAGGACACCCATGTCCCACCGTTGTCTGGGGACGGCATCTTGAGATGCATGCCAAGGATATGCAAACCTACCACAATGTGGGAGCCCTTCGTCCAGCAGCGGACTGACGTTAAAGTGCTGTACATTCAAAAGTAATTTTCTTACAATCTCATATATGTATACAAATCAGCGTTGCGTTGTTGTGCTGTGTTGTGTCTCGCGCAGGTCCACACATTCCGGGGCCCCCACTGGTGCGAGTACTGCGCCAACTTCATGTGGGGGCTCATTGCCCAGGGAGTCAAGTGCTCTGGTGAGTGTAGCGTGTGTGTTTGTGTGCGCGCGTGGTTAGTCCTTAAAGTGCACGTAGCCTGGCACAAGCGCCGTGGTGACGTCACCGCGGTTGCTGTTGTTATTGTTGGTCAGTGCTGTGGGGGGTGGGGGTAGCGGTAGCATAGCGGACAGCACGCTGCGCTACGAACCCGGTGGCCTGAGTTTGATTTCTGCTCATGGCCAACACCGGTGACGATTACCTTAACTCGTCCAGGACCTCCCCTAGGTCGACTCAGCCTCAAATGAGTATCTGGTGCGGTGTGTAAACATCGCCACTGGGGAGACAAAGGCGGCCGGGTGTGGTGCTGGCCACCCACCCCCTCGTGTGCCATGCCAGTCTTCATAGGTGCTCGCTAACAGCACTTGCCCCAACAGTCTGTTGAGGCTATATGCGGGATCTTTGTCTTTGTCAGTCCTGGGCCGTCCCCGAGGTCGACTCAGACTTAAATTATCACTGTGCCTGGTGACTATGAAACAACAGCATGGTGGTGGCCACCCACCCCCTCGTGTGCCATCCCGGCCTATATGTGCTAGCTAACAGCATTTGCTACAACAGTCTGTCAAGGGCTCTACGGGGGATCTGTCTTATTCTTTTGGTGACGGTGCATCTGGCAGTCGTCTTAAAAAGTTAACCCATAACACCCGGGGGCTTGTCCCGATCACCTGCCAGCGAGCCGACATTTCACATTGCCTCCAAGTGCACCTAGCCTGGCACAAGCGCGAAGGTGATCTCACCTCCGTAGTTGGGAATGTCGGCGTGGTTGTTGTTGTTGTAGTACAGTACGTGTTTATATCTGTACGTACGGACGTGCGTGTGTTTGATCGTGATACCCGGCCATGACTATCAATCAGTAGCGAGTGATATCTGAATGTAAGGCCTTCCCGAGGCCAACTCAGCCCTTTAAATGAGTACCTCGTGGCGTGCGTAAAAATAACAATGATCACGTGGTGCCTTTCCGGCACAAATGTGCCACTCAAAGCGCCATCGTCACATTCATTGCTCCAAGTCCCAATTCCCAGCTGGCAACGCCACGGCGCGTTTCCCTGGGAGCGAGCAAGCGAGCGAGCGACACGTGGGCCGACGGATGCAACACAACACTCACGACTCCCCTCTCCTACAACAGTGCTCTTCACTCATCTTCAGAGTGGGGGGGGGGGGCACTTGGCCGATAAGACATCATCAGTGTGAGGGCCGCCACACCATTCGAAACCGTTGGGGTTTGACATCAGCAGAATTTGCGGTGTTATTCTTTGGTTCTTTCGGTTAAGTCACGTCTAAAAATAAAATAATAAATTAAAATAATAGCGACGTTTCGATTGCAACACAAGCAATCATCATCAGGCATAAAAGAAATAGCAATAAAAATCTAACTAGAAAACTATAGACAGACATACAAGCAGACAGACATCACAAGGACACACAGAGAGAGGACACATATCTCTGTGCCGATATGTGTGATGATTGCTTGTGTTGCAATCGAAACGTCGCTATTATTTTAATTTATTATTTTATTTTTAGACGCGACTTAACCGAAATAACCAAAGAATAATTCCTGCAGTCACGAAAGCTCCAAAATTAAGATTTGCGGTGTTTAAAAAAAAAAATTGTATCGTCATTAGGGGCTTCACTAAGGGCCACCAGTTGCAATAAAAAAGAACCACTGCGCTAAACACAGAGCGGGCAGATTCGTGAGCTCGTCCCAGCAGCGCGCCACTCGCCCTGCGCTGCTCTACAATAAACGACGGCTCTTTATTTGGGCAGAAATTTAAAAAAACCGAGGCGAGACCGAGGCGATTCGGTGAAAGCCACAACTGGCGCCTTCGTGAGTGCCCGACGGCGGCGAGAGGGAACGGCGGCTCTTTAGAATGCCCGGCCACACAAAAGGGTCGGCCGTGCGGGCAGGCGGCCATCTGCTCAGCAACAGGCAGTGGCCACGCGCAGCCGACCCTCAACTAACGCGACGCCTCTCTTTGTGTGACCGAGGGCGGTGGCCGTGGTGGTGGTGGTGGTTAGGGGGAGAGGGGGGGTGAGACAGAGGGAGAGAAAGGAGCAATGGGGTGGAGAGGGAGGGGGGTGAGAGTATAAGCGTGCGAGTGCAATTGTTCGACGCCGCGGTTCTCAAAAACAAAGGACGGTGAAAGCATTCGCCCGAAGGAGGGAGGCACAGCATCTGCCGCCGTGGCTTTGTGAGCGCGGACGGCCTCTGCGGGGCGGCCGCCGGCGGTTTGTTTTGGACACAAAGGAGGAGGATTCTGGTGGAGCGTGGCGAGTGATGGCAGCGTGGGGGGGGGGGCAGGCGGCTTTGCTCCAGGTGCCGGGCCGTGATTCCTTCACCGTCGCTTGCCACCCTCTGGCTCCGAGCGAGACGCCAGATCGAGAGGCTGTGTAGCAAAGTCCGCGTTGACATTTTTAATAACAGCACTTTATTTGTATTTTCAGGAGGGTTAGATGTTAAACACCTCGGCTGGTATAAAGGTGGTCGGTCGTGCTTTCGATCCTAACCCTGATCCCTTTTATATATTTGAAGTGTGCGTATTCTCTCTCCCCACATTTGGCTGCTATAAGTTTCCACGTGATAAGCCGCTTCGTTGAGCTATCATTTGTGGCCATGTCACGTCTGAAAAACGAGCTACATAGCTCAGTGGGCCTCACCTTTGCAACATAAAAACAGGTAAATATGTTGAATAATAGTTGGCATCATTGAGTTTGAAGAGTTTTTCAAGGAGGAGCTTCAGCGTTTGGTACTTTGACCTTCCTGAGTCTCAAGACTCATTCCCAGAGGGCCATGCTTTGGATTGTCATCTGTCCAACGCATTCATTTGTTTGTGTTTTTTTGTTTGTGAGGAAGAGAATTGTGATAACAAAAGAGAGAACACTTCAAACGCCACATACAACAACGACAACCCAGCTGTTAATACACTAAGTCTACGCTCATGGGATTGGGCATGAGTGCACAGCACTTCAATTTAATGGGACCCTTGCTCTAAGTGTAATCACCCTCACGCCAATAAATGTTAATTGCGCTTACAAGAAGGGGCCCTCTAAGTGCAATCAACAGACACTTACAAATGTGATCTGATGCCATAGAATAAGAGCGACCGCGTGTAAGGATGTACGCAAACTCAGCGGTCGCGGCCGTCGTATAAATTAGGCAGCAGATTTCGATAAATGCGTGTACATCATCATATCGAGTCGTTATCTAGGCTAAGTTATTACTGCCATGGTTGTGTGTTAACTTAAATAAGCACAGTACTAGTCATGTAACTAGGCATAGATTCATAATATTGATTGTAAGGGCCATGGCACACCTTGATTCGCGTGTGTAGGAATAGAGTTGTAGATGTTGTATGTAATGGGGTCACTTGACCACTGCAGTCACCAGAAGCTGTGTTCACATACACAACCCATTGCTCCACAGACTTCAGGGAGTGCAACATTTCAGCAGTGTCGATTCAGCATAAGCAAGCTCTGGACTAGTTTCGACATCCAGTGTCTCATCAGCAGTGTACATCTACACATTGTATCGCGATTATTCCTCGAATTGCCGCAGGCAAGACACACGCACCAAAGCAGTGCTTCTCAACTCCGCTTCTTTCCTTGATTACCAATCATCGGGTTTAGGAATTGTGCAAGTGGCTTAATTCACATACGAATATGACAAATTGATTATCACGAAGCGGTGGGCCGCTAGAACCGGACTGCAGAGTGAGGGTAGAGGGGGCAGTTTATCCCCAGCCTCAGGTCCAAGGGGGGGGGGGGGGCATCATCCGGATATTTTCACCCGGCCTCAGAAAACCCTTCATGGGCTGTGGCCATGAGGTGGCCCGCGTGGACCGGAGTTGAGAGACGCTGCACGAGACAGCGTGCGATAGAACGCTTCTCTCCTTCGTTGCCATTGCCATCTTCTGCCTGCCTGCCCACAGCACCGAGGGGGTCACCGACCTTGACCCCGTGATATTTTGGCCCAGAAAAAAAACAATCTCAGGAAAATGAATTACAGCCTCCGAAGGACGTTTATAAACGTCGGTGAGGATTTGTCCCTGATAGCTTCGAAAATTAAATCTCAATCGCCAGCCTGCCGGTTTCCCCAGGGCACATCTTAACACAATTACCTACTAACACTCCCATCCTTCCATGACCTTCATGAATCATAATCAAACCCAAGGGTAAAGCTGTACTCGTAACCACACCTAGAATGTATGTTTACTTTTTCTAACGGTTTCCATCTGTGGTTAAAAACATGTATGCACGACCTCTGTTCGCCTGTCCGCATGATAACTCTGGTAAAGATGATACAATGTAAGCGTTCAGTTGGATAAACTTATGTTCCTGTTAGGGAATTAGCTTATTAAAACCGAACAAATTGATCAAAGGTCTGCTAAGTATATGCAGATACGATGTGGAAATGCACTGACAGCTCCCATCGGCTTACTCACCATTGATGGAATACTTCTGAAGACAACCGTACATTGGAAAACGTTACATAATCCATGTATGAAAAATAATAGGTTTTACCCTTTTTGCCACTAGTACATTCGGCTGACTCCCCTGTCATTACCTCCCTTGGCCACTAGTCCCTATGCATTGCAGGCTGACTCCCCTGTCATTACCTCCCGTAGCCACTATCCCATTCACACTGCAGGCTGACTCCCCTGTCACTACCTCCCGTGGCCACTAGCCCATTCGCACTGTAGGCTGACTCTACTGTCATTACATATGCATATGAATGACAATGGCCATCTATTATCACTTTTGTTGACGTCCTATGGAGAGACTGGTGATTTCGCACGCAATGTGGCATTGCAATCGAAGGCTCAGTACCGGTGATGGACACGAGAATCACCCCAACGTTGAACGAACTATGCAAACGCATACTTAGAGGTGGAAATATTTGCGTAACACAAATAAACCAGTCGAATGGGCAGCGACGCAGGCATGTACACAACAGATGCTCCAACTCACCCTTGACCTGCTGGCTAAAGACAAAGCTGCATGCCTTTGTCTTTACGTGCGTGTGTGTTCGCATACATGTAAATGTGTGTGCACTTGCCCCAACAGTCTGTTGAGACTATACGGGGGATCTTTGTTTCACATGTGTGTGGCCTTCATAGGTGCTGGCTGACAGCACTTTCCTCAACAGTCTATTACATGCTATATAGGAGGGGTCTCTATCTTTGTTCACAAGTGCAAGTGTGTTTGTGTATTCACGCTCACGTGTACACGCCTGTTTATTCGTGTGCGCGCATTTGTATATCCACGTGTGTGGTGTTAACCATCGGCGCTGGGGGAGACAAAGGCGGTCGCGCGTGGAGCTAGCCCCCCACCCCCTGGTGTGCCACAGTACCGGCCTTCATAGGTCCTGGCTAACAGCACTTACATCCTGTTAGAGGCTGCACGGGGGAGCTTTGTCTTGTGTGTGGGGAGTGGTAGTGCAGCGGTTCGCGCGCTGCGCTACGAACCCGGCGACCAGGGTTCGATTCCCGCTCACGGGAAAAACACAAGCGACGATTATCTGAACGGGTCCTGGGCCTCCCCTCGGTTGACTCAGCCTCAAATGAGTACCTGGTGCAACGCTACTGGGGAGACAAAGGCGGCCGGGTGTGGTGCTGGCCACCCACCCCCTCGTGCGCCGTGCCAGCTTTTATAGGTGCTTCCTTAAAGCACTTGCCCCTACAGTCTGTTCAGGCGATACGGGGGATCTGTGTGCGTGTGCGCTGTGTGTGTGCGTGTGTGTGTCAACCCATAACACATCTGGATCTGTCCCGTGACCTCCTTCCTGCCAGCGGGCCTTCGCGACGTTTCGCGCGGTCTCAAAGGTGCACCTAGCTTGGCACGAGTGGTTGTTGCTGCTGCTGCGTGTGTTCGAGCGTTCATCGCGCGCGTCTGTGTGCGCCCGTATCTGCACCTTCGCGTGTGCGACGCAGCCAGCATGTCTGAGTTTTTTTTATGAAACTCCTGCGGACCGCCAAAGCCAGCTTCGTCTCGTGTTAATTATCCCCCTCCACCCCTCCCCTACCCCCCCCCCCCTCACGGGGGAATGTTAATGCGGCGTGCCGAGCGATGCCTGTTCACCGCCGCGACGCATCTGCTCCTGTCGGAATTTTTTTTACATTTTCCTTTCTTTTCCCTCTGCGCCCTCGTAACCTCCTCCACTATCACCATCATCACCACCACCACGGTGACGCAGGATTTGAGTCCATTTCCCAGCAACGGATGCTCAGCATGGGTAGACAATGGGGACGGGGGGGGGGGCACGCTCCCGGGACACACGTTAATGGTTGCTCGGTTATCGGAAAACACTGGGGGGGGGGGGGGTTGGGGGGGTTCGACTCCCAGTGCGCGTGCCACCCCCCCAACCACCACCTCCGCTCCGCGTCTGCCGGAACGCAACCGTGACCATCCTGCGTCTGAACCAACTGCGTGGCACCACCAGATCCATTTCATTGATCGCGGTGGAGTTTCCATGCGTGTCCAAACCTCCCCCCCCCCCCTACGAGAGATTGATGATCACGCTGGATGGTCAAGGTCACGCAACATGATCGCAGAGGAAGGTTCACGGCGTGTGGTGCGCCGGATTGACATGGGAGGCTGAACTTTTTTTGTAGGGCAACTGTTGATGCTGCAGCAGATTCACCTGACTTTTAATCTGAAGGTTTCACAAGTTCAAATCTCTGTTGGCGGTCAACTGAGCCCACAATTCCGTTCGGTTAGAAAATGTTAGGGTGCTTGAAATCGTGTTTTTTTGGCATTCCTGTTATAACTTTATGAATACAACCCGGCAATTAGCCGGTTAATGACAGTTTTCCGAACATACAGTCACGTCTAAAGCGGCAAAACGTAACAGTTTCACCTTTTTTAATTGAGAAGTTAAGAAAAGTGTCCTGCCACAATCGCGCTATTATTGGCACCCCGGACTTGCATCCAAAGGGAAATTCGATTCATTCTCTCGGCACGGCAGTTCAAACGATGGGCTACGTTTCTTAAACAAGTTGCATTCTTTACCAAAATCCCACTAGAAATGGCTTCTGGTTCCTGCCTTTAGTGACTGTTAATCGATTTTGAAAACGGTTACTGTTTTACCTGTTACCATTTAACAACCACGGATGATATCAGCATACATTTGTGAAAATTCACCAGTGGCTGCCCAAACCCGCGACTCTTCCTTGCTGACGTTTAACACGGATTTTCCAACGCTCGACCGCCGGCCAAGATAGCTCTATCACGGCTACGAATAATTATGACTATAAAGGTCACTTTCTGTGCCGGTCCCAGACCTTTAACACCCCCCCCCCCCCCCTGGCGAAACCGTCTCTCTCTCTCCCCGGCGCCAGACTGCGGCCTGAACGTGCACAAGCAGTGCTGCCGCCTGGTGCCCACCGACTGCCAGCCCGACCCCCGGAGGCTGCCAAAGGTGTTCGGCTGCGACCTCACGGCGCTGGTGAAGGCTCACCGCGGGCGGCTGCCCATGGTCGTGGAAATGTGCATCGGCGAGATCGAGGCACGCGGTGAGGGCCCGCACACACGCACGCACATGCACGCACACACACACACGCGCACACACACGCGCGCACACACACGCACACGCGCGCACACGCACGCACACACACGTGCACACACACGCGCACACACACGCGCACACACACACACACGCACACACGCACGCACACGCACGCACACACGCACACGCACGCACACACACGTGCACACACGCGCGCGCACACACATGCACGCACACGCACACACACACACGCACACACGCGCACACACACACACGCACACACGTGCACACACACACACGCGTACACACACACACGCGCACACACACACACGCGCACACACACACGCGCACACACACATAAACGCAAACGCACGCACACGCACGCACGTACACGCACGCACGGCTGACGAACGCTCATCTGCGACGACGCGGCGGTCGCTGTTGCTCGATCCCATTGTCCGAAATGTATCGACGAAGGTAATGCTTCTCTGTACATTGCTATAGACCGACACTGCATTTCAGCTGGACCAAAAGAGTAACCAACGTAGAAGTAAGATAAACGGTTGCACATAGAAGAATATTATCTAATGATGCCCAGGCAGTGATGAGAAGGAAACTGTCACTATTTGGACACACGTGTAGGATGGGCATTGACAGGAACATTTAAAGTGCGTTGTTGTTGTTGTTGTTATTATTCGTAAAAATAGAAGTAACCGGAAAGAGAGGAAGGCCTAACAGAGAATGGCTTGACGACGATCATAAGAGATTGGTGCCAAAAAGATGTGGCCACTACCTGAGCATATTGGCACGAGAGAGAGGGAAGTGGAAACAAATGACGGAATGTGCGGAAGTCACGGATGAGACGCGTTTCACTGCCCAAGGCCATGTTCACGAGGCGGTCGCGAAAATCGCGGCGTGAGAATCACAACGACTGAACGCCAATTCTAGATTTGAAGCTTTCGTGACTGCAAGGATTCATATTCTTAGGTTTTTTCGGTAAAGTCACGTAGGTAAAACATTAAAATTAATAAAAGTAAACAAAAAATCACGACGTTTCGGAGGCAACACAAGCTCCGTCCGAGCTGTTCTCGTTTGTTCTAAGCGTTCTCACGCGGGGTGCTGTCCCAACATCGCACAAACCCCAAGAGCTCATCTCTACCACCACGTCCGTCTCTACAACTTGGTCGTGTGACTCCGTTACCGGCGGATTCGTCCGCATACTGCGCGCGCACACACAGTGCGGTGAGTTGTAGGTGGCATAGCAATCTACCCCCGGCCTTCCACTACCACCCCCCACCTCCCACCCATCCCCTGGCGTGTCTGGAAGTGCCGCATATGGTGCTAGGAAACTTCGTGCGGACCCCGATTTGCTCAGCAGTAAACATCCGGCCAGGTGGCGCAGTGGCCAACGCACGCAGACTCGCAAAGTGCAAGGTTGCGGAGGTCAAATCCCGGTTGGGGGGTCGGCTCAAGACTTCTCATTGGTCAACAACAACGACGACGACGAGTCCTGCTGTCGTGTGGCAGACAGCATGGGTTTTCTTACGAAGTAACAGGCCCCTACCATAGGAATGTGGAATTTCCACCACCGGCTCAGGGCTGTAAACAGGAAATCGACACCCCATGCTCGATTGAGCAGTGTACGACAACAACAATGACGTTTTTGGCACGGCACATTGTCACTAAATATGGCACATCCTGCGTATGTTTTTCACCTTCTTGTTCATGTAATAATTATCAAGAAAAATAATTTACAACCCATGCCTCCGGGATGATGTGCCAAGTTTTGTTGAATATTTATTTATTTTTATTGGGGGCCGCGTCACTAAGTAGAGGCTTCGCGTTGACGAGGAGGAAGCTCGTTATCGGCCGACCGTCCCACACGACGCCCTCGCTTGCGCCTCCGGCATCACAACAAATTGGCGGCACTCGCGAGCCGACGAGCGCCCCCTTCTCGCCCGCGCTGCAACGGAGAGCTTCTCTGACGACGCGCGATTTAAAAACCTGGGAACTTCACAGCGGCCGCCGCGGTGGTGTAGCAGCGCAGTTGGCCTGGGCCCCCGGTGCGAGCAATAAATGGGGCCCACTGTCCATTGTTCCCCCCCTCCCCCCCCCTTCTTCGTAGCGCAGCACGCGAGCCCCTCTGACCGCATGCTCGCGAGCTGTGAGCAACTGGGCGCAGCCCAATTGTCGCGCTGTCCACCGTTAATCGTGAAACTCTTTCTCCGTGCCCCGCGGGCAGGCCTGAAGTCGGAGGGACTCTACCGGGTGTCTGGGGTCAGCGACCTCGTGGAGGAAGTGAGGGCGGCCTTCGACAAAGGTGAGGCTTCGTTCATCAATTGTTTGCCGGCTTCAGGGAATGTCCCGAACACCCTGGTCAACTTCCGAGGGGGAATTCCGGGTGATGTTGATTGGTTACCACAGTGCCCGGACAGGTGGACATGGGCTGCAGGACATGGGCTACACGGCGTGTAGCAGAGGGCAGTGCATCGAAGAAACAAAACTTTGAAACTTAGATTAGAACATCGTGTAGAGCTCGTCGAGAGGAACAAATCGCCGTGTCGTTCGCCTTCAACAGACATCAAATGACGTCGCAACGCAGTTTATGCGAGAGCTTATGGGACCCCAGGGTCCTGCCATAAGGTTCATTTGTGTTTTAAAAAAAAAAATGTAACCCCTGTATGCACATGAGCCCGGTGGCTGTCAATGCCCTGTCTGCCAATAGGTCATGTTTCTTTCATGAAAACAAAAAACCCACATATTTCCCTTAGAAAAAAAATCACAATCATCACGACTTCAAAATTCTTCTCCTTATTATTTCACAATGCGATTATGCACCTAGCCAGCCAAGCCCCGCGGACGTTAATTGGGTGTATAATTGGCATCGCGCATTTGGGGAATACGCGTGGTGCTTGGCGAAGCCGGGGACTCGTTAGCACGTCTAACTAGGTCAGCGAAATGCGACTCCCCTTGTGCTTTGCGATTGATGATGCAGCAAGGCACTGCACGTACAGGCCTATCCACTTGAAGATGTCCCGATAAGGTGGGACCCCCCCCCCCGCCCCCCCCCCCGCCCCCCGCGGTATGGTTTGGAGCAGCGAGCCCATTCACCATCTTTCTATCCCCCTGCTTTTCATAACCGTTTTGGCTCATGTCGACGGTGTGTGCACGTGCATCACGACGTAATGCATTGGGCCCCGCACATTGTCTCAATAAAATAAATATTTTTCAGGAAGACATCCCGGTTGAAATAATGGGGGAGAAATGTTTACAAAACTCGAAACGTTTTTGTTTTCAAAGCCTCTGCGTGACTCCCACCAATCTAAACGCGCTTATAACGTCTTGCAACTCTCTCCTCTTTAACACGTGTTCACAATAGTCAGTCTCCTACTGACACGCAAGAGGGACGTTCAAATTCAGTGGGGGTGTCTATGCATGGATCGCCCTCTAAATTCCTCCATCTCAACTTTGCTCAGGGGGCGAAGCGCTCCGATCGCGGCTCGAGCTCGTGACCTACCCTGCCGCACGTGAACCCTAACACCTACGCACATGAACCCTAACACCTACGCGGCGACCCTGCGCTGGCATTGCTTGTCCCGCAGACGGGGAGAAGGCGGACATCTCTGCGAAGGCGTACGAAGACGTCAACGTCATCACGGGCGCGCTGAAGCTGTTCTTCAGGGAGCTCCCGACGCCCCTCGTCACGTACCAAGCCTACCCGCACTTCGTGGAGGCCGCCAGTGAGTGGCTCGGCAAGCCTCCCCTCACCGCTTCGTCTCACCAATCACCACCACATTGAGTCTCCGAGTGTCTCACCAATCACCACCACATTGAGTCTCCTAGCGTCTCACCAATCACCACCGCTTTGAGTCTCTTAGTGTCTTACCAATCCCCACCACATTGAGTCTCTTAGCGTCTCACCAATCACCACTGCTTTGAGTCTCTAAGCGTCTCACCAATCACCACCACATTGAGTCTCTTAGTGTCTTACCAATCACCACCGCTTTGAGTCTCCTAGTGTCTCACCAATCACCACCGCTTTGAGTCTCCTAGTGTCTTACCAATCACCACCGCTTTGAGTCTCCTAGTGTCTCACCAATCACCACCACATTGAGTCTCTTAGTGTCTTACCAATCACCACCGCTTTGAGTCTCCTAGTGTCTCACCAATCACCACCACATTGAGTCTCTTAGTGTCTTACCAATCACCACCGCTTTGAGTCTCCTAGTGTCTCAGCAATCCCCACCACATTGAGTCTCTTAGCGTCTCACCAATCACCACCGCTTTGAGTCTCTTAGCGTCTCACCAATCCCCACCGCTTTGAGTCTCCTAGCGTCTCACCAATCACCACCGCTTTGAGTCTCCTAGTGTCTCACCAATCCCCACCACATTGAGTCTCTTAGCGTCTCACCAATCACCACCGCTTTGAGTCTCCTAGTGTCTCACCAATCACCACCGCTTTGAGACTCCTAGCGTCTCACCAATCCACACCGCTTTGAGTCTCCTAGCGTCTCACCAATCACCACCGCTTTGAGTCTCCTAGTGTCTCACCAATCCCCACCACATTGAGTCTCTTAGCGTCTCACCAACCACCGCTTTGAGTCTCCTAGTGTCTCACCAATCACCACCGTTTTGAGACTCCTAGCGTCTCACCAATCCCCACCACATTGAGTCTCCGAGTGTCTTACCAATCCTCACTGCTTTGAGTCTCCTAGTGTCTCACCAATCACCACCACATTGAGTCTCCTAGTGTCTTACCAATCACCACCGCTTTGAGACTCCTAGTGTCTTACCAATCACCACCGCTTTGAGTCTCCTAGTGTCTCACCAATCACCACCACATTGAGTCTCTTAGTGTCTTACCAATCACCACCGCTTTGAGTCTCCTAGCGTCTCACCAATCACCACCGCTTTGAGTCTCCTAGTGTCTCACCAATCCCCACCACATTGAGTCTCTTAGCGTCTCACCAATCACCACCGCTTTGAGTCTCCTAGTGTCTCACCAATCACCACCGCTTTGAGACTCCTAGCGTCTCACCAATCCCCACCACATTGAGTCTCCGAGTGTCTTACCAATCCTCACCGCTTTACGTCTCCTAGTGTCTCACCAATCACCACCACATTGAGTCTCCTAGTGTCTTACCAATCACCACCGCTTTGAGTCTCCTAGTGTCTCACCAATCACCACCACATTAAGTCTCCGAGTGTCTCACCAATCACCACCGCTTTGAGTCTCCTAGTGTCTCACCAATCACCACCACATTGAGTCTCCTAGTGTCTTACCAATCACCACCGCTTTGAGTCTCCTAGTGTCTCACCAATCACCACCACATTGAGTCTCCTAGTGTCTCACCAATCACCACCACATTGAGTCTCCTAGCGTCTTACCAATCCTCACCGCTTTGAGTCTCCTAGTGTCTCACCAATCACCACCGCTTTGAGTCTCCTAGCGTCTAACCAATCCCCACCACATTGAGTCTCCGAGTGTCTCACCAATCCTCACCGCATTGAGTCTCAGAGTGTCTCACCAATCCCCACCGCATTGAGTCTCTTAGCGTCTTACCAATCCTCACCGCATTAAGTCTCCAAGTGTCTTACCAATCCCCACCACATTGAGTCTCCAAGTGTCTTACCAATCCTCACCGCATTGAGTCTCCTAGTGTCTCACCAATCACCACCACATTGAGTCTCCAAGTGTCTTACCAATCCTCACCGCATTGAGTCTCCTAGTGTCTCACCAATCCTCACCGCATTGAGTCTCTTAGCTAGCGTAGCTTCACTGCATTGAGTCCCATCGTTCCAATCCGAGCCTCGCTTGCTTGAGTCTACTAAAATATTTGTTCGTCTGTCCACCGTTCTGCTTACAACTCTAGAACCAAACATAATTCAAGGGTGAGAGGTACAAGAAAAAGCGTCAACACAATCTCCCCCTCCCCGAATGGAGAGAGAGAGAGAGTGTGGCCACACGTGACCCGCCGAGTGGACGAAACTTTTCATGGAGGGATCCTAGCGACGGCCGCCTCGCCGCGGCTGCAGAACGTCGAGAGCAAACGCCACCGAGCGCACGTCGGTGGCGATGTGGATACGGCCAAGTGAGGAGAGGGCGGGGATTGCAGGCCATGGATCACGCGTCAGTTGTGGCGAACACACAAGCGCGAGCAGACGGAGTGAATGCTGTAAAACACGTAGGCTTTCGCCACCATGTTGTGGGTTTACTCTCCAACACACCGGTGTACTGGTAACGAATTAGCACGTTTTGTTCACGTGACAAAACCTCACTAATTGGCTGTGTCGGGTGGTGGCGGGATTAACGACGCGTTCATATTTACGCGATCTAACTCAAAGAGCCTCTATTATGGGTGAATACTTCAGAGTGTGCAATCCTGCATGTACGGACAAGGCAAAGAGAGGGAGTAGGGATTGCACAGCATTCACCGGCCGTCTCACGCGGGGAACGGACAGGAACCGCGACCGGCACGTGCGGTAGCAAGGCCACGCAAGTGTCACCACGGACGCGAGCGATAGTCAAATACCAGGAGTGACAACGCTCGGGCCTGATCTTTCCCTGAAAGTTTCCCAGGTCACTGGTATCGTGCGTACACTGGAGTAGGCGTAGAGAACGGTGACCCTTCAGGCTGGCCCCAGCTCAGAGCCAGAGGTGTGCTGGATGCGGTGCGCTGGGCGGGGGAAATATTTCAGCAGGTCGCTTTGGGCGACAAACCCGGGTGGGATGAAGCCCTGACGATTGAACCCCCCCTCCATGTCCCCCCCCCCCCCCCGTGTGTGCCGCAGAAGTGAGCGACCCCACGGAGAGGCTGGAGCAGCTGCGCAGGGCGCTGCAGACGCTGCCACCAGCGCACTACGACACGCTGCACTGCCTCATGGCCCACCTGCACAGGTGACACACACACACATATCCCCCGTGTAGATGGTTGGGGCAAGGGGTGTTAGCGAGCACTTATGAAGGCAGAGACAGCACATGAGGCGGTGGTTGGCCAGCAACCACGCCCGGCCGCCTTTGTCTCCCCAGTGGCAATATTTACACACCGCACCAGATACTCATCTGAGGCTGAGTCGACCTAGGGGAGGCCCAGGACCAGGTTCAGATAATCGTCGTGAACTGGAATCGAACTCGGGTCGCCGGGTTTCGTAGCGCAGCGTAGCGCTAACCAACGCACGACCGCTCCCCTCCACGCACGCACGCAGGGTGGCGCAGCAGGAGAAGGACAACCTGATGAGCTCGGAGAACCTGAGCATCGTGTTCGGCCCCACGCTCATGAGGCCGCACGAGCAGGACGTCCTGGCGACGCTCAACGGCATGAGGCACCAGCGCCTCCTGGTGGAGCTGCTCATCCGCCACGTGCAGGAGCTCTTCTGAGAACGACCCGTGTCACGCGTCAACGTCCGTCCCGTCTCTTGCCACCACCACCACCTCATCCTCATCCTCCTCCTCCGGCGTATTAGCTCTGACCCTTCAACACCCTGCAATGCCCGACTGCACCAAACAATGACCAACAATGCCCTACTACACCAAACAACACAATAGAGAGACGCCGAATGACCAAATATATATGTGACTTTTGAACTTCAACGAAACTATTTTGTATTTTCCCAGGTAAGGCCCACTGAGCCACACAGTTCTTTGTCAGAAGTGACCTGGCCGCAAACTGCAGCTCAACAAAGTGGCTCATCACGTGGCAACGTAGCGCGGCCAATTACTCTAAACTTATCTAAATCAGTCGGAACGCACCGGAACATAAAATAAGATCACTAAGGATAGCCCAGAGCGCCACTACTGCGGCCAGCAATCACGTGGACCTGCGTATCACACAATCGCCCGCTTCGATCGTTCGCCTGTGTCAGCTTATGGGTCTCTCTGTGCGTCTCTGCACGAGCCTACGATTCTCCGCTCCAATTCAAGGACTCTCAGTGCGAGTCTGCATCTCAGACCGTGGGGACTGACGTGCTCACGGCCACTGCACGCTTTGATCATTTTGCTGGCAGCGTTTAAGACATTTCACTCACCAAACTCACTCGACACGGACAAAGACAAAGATCCCCCGTATAGCCTTAACAGACTGTAGGGGCAAGGGCTGTTAGCGAGCACCTTCGACACGGACGCACACACACACACTGCCGATCACCCCCCCCCCACGCCACCGTACAAGAGAAGAAGAAGATCTGGAATGCACCAGATATCAGAAGCCAAGCAGGGGTTGAGCCTGGACAGTGTTCGGATGTGGGAGGATCGCCGTGGGGACTACTGCGGGGCAGCGTTGTCAGCAGTGGGCACTGCAGCTAAACGCTGATTTGTTGTACTGCACTTCGTGGTTTCCACATGTCTGCCCCCAGTCCTCACCGACGCACGGCGATGGGCTTGCCGAAGTACGGTCGAATAACCCTCACGATCGGCGCGGCATGGGGAGGCCCTCATCCAGAAGTGGATCAACAAAGATCTGTACGTTAATTCTACAGGCATGGCATAGTGAGGTGGGGGGAGGGGGTTGTCTGACTTGGATGTGTGTTGAACTTTTTTTGCACCGTACGTAGCCAACCGTGCTAATCAGAGGTGCGGGGGAAAGACAACACATCTAAACACAAGAAAAGCAGTTCTAAAGGAATGAGTTTTCAACCTCGGCAGGGCAGCGTTTGAGACTGAGGCCGATCGTCATGCCTTGGTGTCTGTGCCGCGGAGCCGTTCCATTCACACAACCCTCCTGCTGTTCCGAGCCTCAACCCATAAACCCACAGAGTGGCACGCTCCAGACACCAGATGACGTGTCAGCACGGTGGTGGACTCGACAGTAACAACAACACAAACTGAAATCCAGGATGTGGTCCAGGACACATTCGATGACTCAAGCAGCCCTGCAGCTGCGAGCCAAGCAGCCAGGGTTTCTTTTTTTTTCTCTCGTTGTTTCCCCCAGGCTAATATATTTCATTCAAATCCTGTCTGCCCCACAACCGCCGCCGGAGTGACGTCACTCCTCGCGCTTATCCGACGCGCTGCGCGGATCTCCAGCCGCAGAGGAACAAAACGCCGCCGTGTTCACGCCGACCCCGTGGGCTGGCAGGGATGGATGGGGTGCGTGCGCTGGTGGCTGGCCCGCGTCAAGCGCTCACCGCCAGCAGCGAGCGGCGGGGGGAACGCTTTGTACGTGGGCAGGGCGCTAGACCTCGCGACGGAAACGTCTCGAAGCGACGGGCAACCACTTGAGCGGGAGAAAGTGCAAATACATTTAGAAGCAGTGAGGAGCGTGGAAGCACGGTCACGTCGACACGCCGTACTGTGCGTGCATGACATCGACGGTTCAATTCAGTTCCTGGACAAGGTCCCAGCACGCGGAGCGAAACGCCGGACGTCGCCCCCCCCCCCCCCCCCCTGACGACAACGCGCGATAAACAACCCGAACAGGCCTCGGGGAAGCTGGCTCTTCCTGTGGCTCTCGGTGGTGACCAGCTGGGACATGCACCGCAGCAGTCGTCTGCGCGCAGGGAGGCTGGGCGGAGGCCGCGTCACGGAGTTTCGGTCGAAGGGTCGAGGGGGCGTGAAGTCGACAGCCTGAACTACACAACGAACGAATGTGGTTTGTGCCTCTCCCAGCGGTTACTGCTGCGCTGAAACATACTCCGAAATATTGAAACAACTCACATTTAAGCAATGCAAAACGGTATACACTCGACCCCCCCTCAATATTAAGCATGGTGGTGCATGGGGTTAGTCCACTGCGCCATGAACCCTGTGACCCCGAGTTTGAATCCTGAATGTGGCCAACATCAGCGTCTGAACCGGGCACGGTCGCTGTTCACCAACCCCCATGGCCAACAGGGCGTGGTGAGAGAGGCCTCCATCCAGCAGTGGATTGAGAAAGAGCTACAAATGAGAAGCAAGGCTCAATGGGAGCGCGCAAGTGACGTCATCGCATGTACCCCTCTATTTAAGGGACGAAACAGGAGGATTTCTCCACAACTCTGGCTGTCGCCTGATGAAGCTGGTTGTAATTACTGGCGAAACTTCGAACTCAGATTTGTAAATGTTGTGACTTTGTGCTCTCCAACACACCGGTGTGGCTGTACTTGTAACGAATTGGCCACGTTCTGTTTACGTGACAAACCTTACTAATTGGCTGTGTCGGGTGGTGGCGTGTTTAACGACACACTTATATACTTACGCAATGATATTGGTCGCGAAAGCCGACGTGTTAAACTCAACGTAAAAGCACAAGCAATGAACCAAACCGAAAAAAATGCCCAGACGTAGCTGTTCTCGGCAAGGTCAATGAGCTTCTTACGAAGTCCTTTGAAACAACAGCCATAGCCACACGATTGCCTTGCTGTCAGAGGTCGATAACGGGTTTTGATTCCTTACCCGTACCCGGCCGCACCAGGGTCGCAAATGGGTACCCGTACTCATACCCGGCCGGGTACGGGTACCCGTTCCCTACCCGTACCCTACCGGAAATGAGTGACAAACGGTGACTCACCAGTGACTCACGGCCTACCCGTACCCGGCCGCACCAGGGTCGCAAACGGGTACCCGTACCCGTACCTGGCCGGGTACGGGTAGCCGGGTATCGGGTAGGGTACGGGTATTGGGTACCCGGTTGCGACCTCTGCTTGCTGTGTGTGACGCCGTTTACGATCTTCGCGAACTTGCGATCATCAGACAGCTTCGGTTGCTCAGTCACGGAGCCAATTTCAAATGTGCAGCCCAGGACCGCCAACCATCTCCCTTGCCGAGCCACAGCTCTCCGATGCGTCGCTCGGTCTGCATCGCGAGCTGATCGGCATCACCCTCTCGACGTTTTGCTCCACACGCTGGGAGCTTCTAGAATTGTTTACGTCCACCAATGAAACTCGCAGCACGTGGGGCGAAACGTCGGACATTGTCCAAAACAACACGCGGCGTAGCCCAATGCCTCTTCGGAGAGCCAACTCTTAAGAACCTACACGGGGGGGGTGGGGTGGTCAGCTTGACCACGTGTGCTACCCGAGCGAGCTGCAACTGCAACGCCCTCCATTGTTGGTGCTCACGCAATGACAAAGGATGCTCAGGAGAGAAGTCTCATCCGTCGTGAAGCACGGGTCGGCACTGAGTTGGCTATGAATGACTACGCAAGGCTGTGGCTATGAATGACTACGCAAGGCTGTGGGCTAGAGACACGAGTTCCCCATATGGTGCACGTATGTACGGTGAACTTCTTTCGCAGCGCACGCAGCCAACCGTGCGAATCGGAGGTGCGGGAGAGGGATGTGCTGGGTGTGATGACGGCATCGAGATGACATTAGGGAATGCAAATGCGCCAGCAACACGCCAGCGTTTCTGTTCTGTACAACCAGAACTGGATTTATGTCCGAAGTCGAATGGATTGCCGATCAATGTATTGATTGATGTTGGGCTTCGAGAGAAAAAGAACCACAGTCCGCAAACTCCACCACGGTACACATTTACACTTTTGCCGAACTGCTCCATTGAAGCGAACATTGTGGTTCGGCGCTGCATGCATGAGACGATCGGTAAAATTGAAAAACAGGACCAGAGTGGAGCACGAGGAGTGGAATATCAAGAACTTTATCCCGGTAAACAAACCAACGTCGGGCCAACGTTAGCCCAACGTTCCGCGTTCACCGGGGTGAGCCTAACACGAAAGAGCGTTGATTGCGACTGTCAGTTTTAATTCCTGCCGCGCTACGCAGAGGAGGAGACGAGCATTCAAATGGACCAAACCCACGGAGCTTCGAGTGACAACAATGAGCTTCACGTTGCCACACACCCCTACGACTGGAGAGAGGGAGGGAGAGACGACATTGTAAATATTGTATTTATTCGAAGGTACCTATAATGATACTCTCCCACCTAAAGATGTTTGAATGTTGACACTCTAAACACTTGTAGCCGTGTTCTGTACCGCTTGCCGGTCTGTGTGTTGTGTGGTTGGATGTCCACCCCCTTGTATAAAGTGGTACCCTCCCCAAGTTGAATAGTATGTACGCCTGGGCTTAAATTCTCCCGGGTCTCTCCGGAGAATATTTCTGGACAAGGCACACGACGTTTCGGTATATGTAGCTCCTCTCGCCGCCAATAGCTGTGGCTGCTGTTGTCACGTGACTACCGGTCTCTGACCAGCTTACCCTGAACATATTCAGTGAGAAATTAAGCCCTGATTTACCCCTGTTTAAATGTACATCTATAGTTGTGGTGGATGCTGTGGTGTGGGATATTTATTTTGGGATGTTCCATTTTGGGAAACACGGCGGGGGGACGGGGGGGCTTGTTTTGTGAGTTGGGTTGCACCAACTGTTTTACAAATACAACCTCTTGTTTTGTAGGAAGTGTGTGATGTGAAATCATGTGATGTTCTCATTAAAGACAGACATAGTTACATTGAAGACAGACATAGTTACAACCCCTTTTTCAAACAAGGACATTTAGGGTTTACTGCGTATGTTAAACTACCTTCTGGCGACGAAACATTTACCGCTTTTATATTCTCTGTCAACATTTTTACGTATATAGATAATAGCCCTCCAAACAATCTGCAAATGTATTTTTAACCGTTTGTTACATTGGTGCAACTAAGTGACCTACACTGCAATGTGTTTTTATAAGATGTATTTCGCAATGTTGATGACACCTGCATCCTGGCTTACCGCAAAAACAAACCCATCACGTTCAACGTAATTATAATCATCTCACAACACTTGCGTTTAATTACTCAATCGCCCCCCCCTACTGTGAAACACTTGGCAGGGCCCTCTTGAAACGAGTCACCAGACTCGGTCAGATTTTCCTGGGTAAACAATAATTATTATTATTTATAATGAAAGTAAAGGTCTCAAAGAGCAGTCTAGAGACCCCCTAATGGGAGCTGTCCCTGGGTGGAACCGGCCTACAAGTGGTCATTGTATACCCTCATTTTGCCATCTCGGCCAACTGGCACCAAGATGATTGCGTCGGCGTAGCATTGTGCAGGAAATGACAGAACATGGCCAATATTTATCTAAATTAAACACGCTTAAAAATGTGCGGCATGTAATGGGTTTGCCATGCTCGATGAAATGTCACGATTCCAGGTTACGATTAAATTCGAGAATCAAATTGTTCGTCTCATTATTTAAATGCGTTTTCAATGCTCGGTCTTGTTTGTTCCGTTGGACTCAAGGTAACATTTGTGTACGATTCGAATTGTCGTATAGCTAAACATTCTTACACCAACGATGCGATGACGCATGTCTCGAATCAATGTGTAAACTTGGTGTTGGATCCGTCGTGGCAGTGCAAGGCGATGACGATGGCAGTGCGTTTCCCAGACGAGTCACTGTACGGTTTCGTCTGGGTAGGAGCGAGTTCATGATTACGACGTACGAACCGCGGGTCTTCTTACGCAGAGAGTATTTTCACATTTCCCAGGAAACTATTAAATCAGCAAAGGCAAGCTGCCTGAGCACGACCCCAGCAGCTGATCCTACAGCAAACGTTCAGGGTAAATCTATAGATATGTTTTTTTGTTACAATGAATACTGATTAGAGTTACAATGGCGAGCATGCGTGCGTCTCTGCGTCGCGCGTGGCCTCTGTTCCGTGGGGAGGGGAGGGCGATGGCGCCTCCTGCGGTCAGTCCGGTTTCACAACCGCGAAGAATGTTTGTCGGTGTCGAGAGTTGTTCTCAACCTTGCCGAGCAACACGGTCCGTGGGCCAGAGTGACCACCGAAGGTAGAAGAAAAAAACTGTTGCGGTAACAATTCATTGATGTGGCTAATGCGAGTGCATTTTTTAAAAATAATAACACCATTCATTTCGAATGGTTGTCGCATAAGTCACTGTTGTTGGCCACATTATGAAATTTTATCCGCCAAAGTTATGGTGGTACCGACAGGTGAAATGTCTGGCCTGGGGCTCAGGGTCTTGTTACCGCTATTTGAACTCATATATTCACGGTGTCATTACGAGCGGGGCTCGCCGCTTTCGCTGAGACAGCACCACACAGGAGCTTGCGGCTTGATACATTGCTATCCTGGATATGTACAGAGGAGTCACGCTGAGAAGACAAACGAGATGAGGTCCAGAATAGCAAAGCACCGACATGGTGTTGAGTCATTCAGTGGCCCCTTTGAGTCGGCCCTGTTATTTATTGCCAGCCCTAACACATTACCACGTGCTTAGCTTCGACCTGCAACATCCAGTCACTTGGGAAATTAGTGACTCAAACATTAACGAAGCCTAAACCAGTCCATGCTCTTGCCACCCAACTCTCTTGGGTGACAAGTTGACGTATCAGGGTTTTTTTTCAATTATTATTGGGACCACAAGAAAGCATCTTGGTTTATCTGAGCACCCTGGATTCCTCTAACACGAAGCCAAACACTCATTCCTGGAATTGGCCAAATATTACAATGTGGCAGGCAGGACTCTCGTGATAAATAATCTGGAGATTTATTGGAATTTTTTCGCGTTCGGGGCGCCGCGCTGGCGAGATGTTAACTCCCTCGCCCTGTGTACAGGAGGTCGTGGGTTCGATCTCAACCCTGACGCCTGCTGTATATTTGGAGTTTGCATGTTCTCCCCGTGGTCGCGTGGATTTTTTTTCCATGTACTCCGGGTTTTTCCCTCCACATTTAGAAACATGCTGTTTGGAATATTTGGCTGCTCTGAATTTTCACACGATAAGCCACTTTGTTGAGCCATCATTTGTGGGCAAGTTTCTTCTTAAAAAGAGCTATATAGCCCAGTGGACCTTACCTGGTTAAATAAAAAAAAAATGGAATTATTTTCTACGTCACGTGAATCGCTTGTACACTGTCCATCGGCGAGGTCAAGGCAGAACCGATTTTAACTCAAAGTTATTTTTCACGAAGTAGCAAACGTGAATGAAATCAACATCTTATGCACGCCCAGGTGACAAGCAAACGCACCTATGCCACTACATTTGGACACGTTGAAACAAACGTCAATTCCAACAGTCCGTTTATACTGGTAGGAACGAAGTGGACCAGACCACCGATAGATTATATCGTCCGTCCGTCCGTCCGTGTATCAACATCGCCCCCTACTGCAAACACTTAGTGGGGCTTTCCTGGCTTAACAAGTGTAATAATACATTATGTTTATATTATTTGGTTATTCGTTCCTACCAGCCCACCCCGCAGGGTCCTGTTTATATTGATATTGAACCTTGTTACATCACGTGATGCGCGCGCACCGTTTTGTAAGGCGCTCGACCTACGAAGATGGAGGTGGTGGCACACACGCCTTGTCCCGACACCGAGTCGGCTTATTTGTTGAGGGACGAGCTGTTGTTCTTCTGGCACGACTCGCGAACCCGCCGATGTTGTTACACACGGACTTGGCGTGCCGCTGTGCGACTTTCACTTCACTTCACACGCGGTACACCCCGCTGGTGTCGTGACCGTGCATGACGAGTCCAAACGGTTGTTCGTCAAATGTAACGAATACAAACAGGAACTGCATGATAACCACTTCTGTCCTTGAGTGTCATTATAGATACAGTAAATATATTTACATGTGCAACTTATTGTCAGTCAACTGCTGGATGAACACCCCCACTCCTCACATCTACAGCTGTCAGTAGCGTGGTTTATTACTGCCATACTTGTCCCATGACTTGTTTTATTTTCGCATGGGAAGAAGCCAGTGGCTGGAGAAACCCCACAGAGGAGCTAAGACTCAAAATTCGTGTAATTAAGGTCAGCAAACTATTTTCTGTACTGCGTCCTAAGGGGCCGTCCATAAATGACGTCACGCACCTGGGGTGGGGGGGGGGTCAGACATTTGTGACGATGTGTGACGAGGGGGTGGGGGGTGAGAAATGTGACGTCACATCAAAATGCGCCACTTTAAATTAATATCGACAACACGTTCTACTTAATTAAAGTTACTTTTTAATAAATGTTTTCTCCTACAACATCAGACGCTGCATGACGAGGGGGGGGGTCAAAAATCGTCCAAAATCGCGTGACGTCATTTATGGACGGCCCCTAAAGCTTCAACTGAATACCCTGCGCACTGCCACAATGTGTCCGCTAGGTGGCTTACCTTCACAGCAATGCTGTTTATATAACTCGTACATTCTTCCATTGTGCCCACTATATATAGCAGAAGTACGCTGAAGCCTGGGTGAACACCAATTGACAACGCATCTTCCAAGTGCGAATACCGCATGCGATTCAGCAACTGGTCTGTACACAACATAGTCGCCCTCTAGCGGACAGAATGTAAAACTACAGTGCGGGCGGAAATTCCCTATACCCCCGTACACATGAGGTTTATCAGAGATTTTGAGACATGGGGTAAGGCGGCTTCCCGACCACGCTTTGCGGTTGACATTTATTGACTTGAAATGCTAAGCACGAAGTGGAGTGGTGGCGCAGTGATTAGCGCACGGCACCACTGCGTAAAACCCCGCCGCCGCGTCAACTCAGTTGGATTATCGACCACGGCTACCATCAGTGGCGAGTAATATTAGAAACGACCCTCTCCCCTCTCCGGGCTTCACCAATCAGCGACCGTGAGCTATTGGCCATCAACCGCATGGTACACGGAGTGGGGGAGGGGCGGCCTCCGTCAATCAGTGGAATGATATACGTAGTGCATTTATATATATATAAAAGGGAAATTTGTGAATATGTGTGTCTGTTTGAAATGTTTAGCCTATACTTCCCGACATGCAACAAACTTGAAATTTGGCATGTGAGTAGCTTCCAGGCTGTGCACAATGCAAAACCTATTTAAAAAACTTTTGTATTTGGGGGGGGGGGCGCAATAATGGATATATTTTGCACGCAAGTGAGCGGTGACGTCACAACTGTGATGTCACCCGCATGCGGCAGCGCCACGCAGTGTACCTGCTGACGTCACCCCCCCCCAACCCTTTGCGTAGGCCGTCCAAGACAAGAATTCAAGTCGTGGACGAAGCCGGGTAGTTAAGCTTGTTATAAATATACCGTAAATACATTTCCAAATTCCTGCTACATCGAGGAATAGAGCGACGTAGCTGCCACGTCCATGTCCCTTCTCCCCATCTTCTCACTGCTCTGTGTCGTCTCGACACCCATTGACAACCCACGGTGCGACTATGTCCGTGCAACCCAAGCTATGGACCGTATAGTAACACCACTGTAATCTGTGCTCCTCCAGCGGAGAATTAGCACAGACGACACGAGCTCTCTCCTGAAGCCCTCTCGACATTGGCATTTACCTCCCGCGCGTCATCGCTGCACCTCCGATTAGCACGGTTGGCTACGTACGGCGCGAAAGAAGTTCAAGATAAATGCATACTGCCATACGAAAGAATGGTACCTCCAACAGCACCTTACCGTGTTGAATTTAGATTTGTTTTTTGGTATAAACTCGCATTGCATTGAGCTGGATCGTAATAACCTTTGGCAGGGTGTGTTCACTTTCAGCTTTCGTGATACACTCCGCAGAGGGTAGATGACTCGGTCCACCGTTGAACAGCAGGAACGATAGGACTGTGATAATGGAGGCTGACAGTGCTGAAAGTAAAATCAAACTCTGGTCTATAATTATTACGGACCCGAATTTGACGAACAAAAAAAAACGGAGTCTGATTGTTCTGGTTAATAATCAGAGGCTGGATGATATCCGTGCTAAATGTGGCCTTCCTTACCGTTGTAGCTTCCACCATTCATCTTTTTTTTGTTATTATTACACGCGTTCTATTAACTCACTCGGTCTGTTGTATACTCATACCTTGTAACTCAATTTTAACCCACTTCGCAATGTAGTATCGACTGCAAACTTTGTATACTTATGTCATACTCATGACAATACTATATTCTATAATAATAAAAAAATATTTGTGAACAATCTTTTTTATATTTTATGTTTCGGCTTGGGTCTAATTTTCCACGCTCAACTGACGTTGGCTGTAAATCACCACCGTCCCTTACGTTATGGCAAGCTTTGGGCCCACTACCTGGAGTCGTGTAGTTCTGCGATTACTAGTACATTTCATTGAAGCGTGTTTTAAAAAAGTTTTTTACAAATATTACTTATTTCAAACAGTCACGATCGTCCCTACGTACAGCGTTAGACGTATCGTAGAGCACATCAAGGCCACACACAGCATGCACCTAATCGTATATTCCTACAGGTGTCAGCAGATGGCGAGTGTCACTCACTTGAAATCCCATTGAGACGTAGTAACAATTGCACTCTCAGTGCAGTATTTGAATCCCGGTTTATGTATGTTGAACTTCTTTCGCACCGTACGTCGTCAACCGCGCTAATCGGAGGTGCGGAGAAATGAACTATCGCAAGCACCAGCCATTCTCTATCTTCTGCTGGATTAAGGCCTGTCCGAGCAGTCGCCATACTCCACAGTCACGCGATGTGACACTGGATCTCACTCATGCACACGAGCTAAGCACATCGCTCCATCTCCTCGGTGGACGTCCACTTGACCTGCCAGCCCGCAAGATAATTTCGCGTACCACAACGCACCAAAACAAAAACAATTCTTCAACATTAATTATAAAAAAAATAACTCGAGCATCCCCTGTAAACTGTTAATTAAACAGCCCTAAATACGGTCAAGTTTACATTGACAAATCGAAATCGTTGTGAAATGGGCAGTCAAGAATGTGGTGTTTTTGTGAGAAACATTTATCAAGAGTTCCTTGGACTACTTCAAAAGGTCTTGCAGCTTAAGAACCACTCGTGTAGGAGATGTCCTCGCCACGGTGGGTGCCACGGTGGGGAGCGGTGGTGTAGCGGTTAGCGCTACGCTGCGCTTCGAACCTGGCGACCCGGGTTCGATTCCCGCTCACGGCGAACACCAGTGAACCGGTCCTGGGCCTCCCCTAGGTCGACTCTGCCTCAAATGAGTACCTGGTGGGATGTGTAAACATCGCCGCTAGGGAGACAAAGGCGGTCGGGCGTGATGTTGGCCACCCATCCCCTCGTGTTCCGTGCCGGCCTTTATATGTGCTCGCTAACAGTACTTGCCCCTACATTCTGTTAAGGTTATACGGGGGATCTTTGTCTTTGTCTGTGCCACGGTGGGTGCCAATGTGGTTAGGGTAGGAGATGTTACCATGGGAGGTCTTGGGTTTAATCCCGACTCTGACGCCTGCTGCGTATTTGGAGTCTGCGTGTTTCTCTCCCCGTGGTCACGTGGATTTGTCTCCGGGTCCTCCGGTTTTTATTCCCTACACATTTAGAAACATGCTTTTACACTATTTGGCTCTGATAAATGTCCACGTTGATAAGCCACTTCGTTAAGGTATCAGCTGCGGCCAGGTCGCTTCTCAAAAATAACAACAGTTACATATTTCTGTGGGCCTTACCTGGTAAAATACAAAAAACATCTTCGTTTATAGTTTAAAAAACCCAGACACCAGCAGCAGGACCCGGCCCTCAATTCGCATTCCTCCCACACGCGAATAATGCTCATGTAACGGGAGCGCGACTGCGCTTGTTTAACGCGCAGCGAATGCACAATGACTCCGGGTCCTTCTGCACATGCCGAACACAGCCAGGGTCTATCCGCTGCTGGATGAGCGACTCTTCATTATCATCAGTTATGGGCTCGGCACTCCTATAGAGGAAGGTCAGCTCGTCGTCCTGAGCTGCCACCATGGTCGATCTACTGTTGGATGAAGGCCATGGTATATCCACTGCTGGGTAAAGGCCATCAGTGGATAGACGATGCGATGGTGAACACCATCACCATCCTACGCGGCCATGTGGAACACAATTCATTTGCATCTCATTAACAAAAAAACAACAACGGCACCCTTCATTAAACCACGTGTGAGCCCATTGTGATTCTCCAGATGGCATGTTCTTAGTTATCTTTTGCTCGATTTTAATTTTATAATTACCTTTTATATGCCAGTTTAGTAATTTACGATGTCTGTCCTCATTCAACCTGTCCATCACCATCATCGTCATTATCTGTGTAGAATTGTGATTACAAAGCCCATGCCGGCGAGTGATGTCGTCATTGAAGGGCTGTACCACTGCGCACGACCTCAAAGGACCCTTAATGTCCCAAAAGGTTTTGCTTCATCAACGAAATGGAAAACTGTACTTGGGATTTAAAAAAGGAAAAACACAATTTACTTGATTGACGGCGTTCAGTGATAGATCGTGGATCACGTGCTCAGTAGGAGGTCGCGCACTCTCATCTGCAGCCCCCACTGTCTGAAACTCACGTCTCCCCCTGTCTATGTTGCTGTCGACTTCCTGCCAGGCCAGTCTCGAGATCTTCTTCGTCTCCTCCTAAGGTAGCATCGACTGTTTTATCACCATTATATAAAGTTGAACACGGAAGGCTTTCGCAACCAACATTATTCATAATACATTTTATTGCGGGGTTTAGATCGCGTAATGTGTCGTTAAACCCGCTACCACCGGGTTTAACGACACATTTGTATTAATGTGATTTAACCCAAAAAAAAACGTTATTCACGGACCAATATATACACGTCTGATAGGATTGATTTATATAACAAATTCATTAAAAAAATGGTTTTCACACAATTTTCTTGTTTGCCACTGAAAGAGATTGGAACCACTGCAGTTATGACTCCTCAGGTGGCACTGACAAGGGGGCGTCCATAAATGACGTCACGCGATTTTTTACCCCCCTCCTCCCCCCCTCGTCACACGGCGTCACAAAAAGTCAGAACCCCCTCAAATATGACGTCACAAAGCCAAACCACATTTCCATTTTGAAAATAAAACATGCTTCAAATCACTTTAAACTTTTGTCATTGTAGTGCGAATTTAATTTGGCGCTGCACTCTGATGTTGTAGGAGAAAACATTTATTAAAAAGCCTATTTAATTAAGTAGAACGCCTATATTTATATCAAGTTGCGCATTTTTATGTGACGTCACATTTCTCAAACCCCCCCTCGTCACACATCGTCGCAAATGTCTGACCCCCCTCCCCCCTAGGTGCGTGACGTCATTTATGGACGGCCCCCAAGGGCCACATCTGGTGACGAGCTCGATGTGGCTCAAAGTCTTTCTCCATAAAAATAAATGTGCCCACAGTTTCTCGACAGCATCTTGATATGCGGTCTCATTCAGACGTCCATATATATACATCCACATTGTATTGCATTTGGATCTCTATGTGAATACGGGGGTCTCTATGTAAGTCTATGGATCTCTGTGTGCGTCTATTGGTCTCTATGGAAGTCTACGACTGACCGCCTCTTCAAATTAAATGTCCCTATTGTTCCTGTACATCGACCTGAGATGCGTTCACATTTAGACGCTGCATCAATTTTAAATTGCATACCAATTAGCTCAGAACGATGTCAGATGAACGCTTGGCTACGGCGAACGCTCTTCTCAGACGGCGGAAGCAGGCTGGCATGAAGAGGTGATGACGACGACGATTTAATTACCAGCTGCCCAGAATCTTGCTGCCAGGCGACCTGCATACAAATCGGAGATTGGCAGCGGCGGTGCTGGGAATCGAGTGCGCTGACGTCATTTAACAAGCCCATAAAAGGATTTCCGGAACTCCACCGCCTCTCAATGGCGCATTAACCCGTTCAGGTTCGTGATATTTCGATTAAAAAATAAACAACGCTCGATTGAGATGCATGAGGCTGACATGGAGTTAAATATCCTAGTATTTTTTTTTTAACAGGTAAGGCCCACTGAGCTATATGGCTTTTTTTCAGAAGCGACCTGGCCACAAATGATAGCTCAACGAAGCGGCTTGTCGTCGTCATCATCATGTGGACGTATCAAGCAGCTAAATACTCTAAACGCACGTGACGACACAATGTGGAGGGAAACACCGGAGGACCCCGAGAAATATCCACAGATTATGAACGTAGGCAGACACTCATACGACCGTCTCACGTTTAATTCGCGACCGATCCCATCACGTAAAATCGGAAGCTAAGCAACAATCAGCCTGGTCACTTGTATTGATGAGCAGGGCGCATGAAGCAGGTGCAGTAGACATTGTGGGCAATAAAGGGCAGTGGGTTTTTTTTTCGTCCGTACCCCCTACCCCCTTTCACCAGCTTCATTAATTGACCAATGTGGTGAAGTATGGTCACAATTGATATGTGCATCACCAGGCAAGAGCCCATTCAGGTGAGTGTGTTTTTGTTTAGGAAGATGCGGGATACGAGGCAAAGCACGGCATAAACCGGTGCCGGATTATCATAGGAGCAGAAATAGCTACATATGTAGTAGCTACGACATACACTACATATGTAGTAGCTACTACATACATAATAGTAGCTACTACATATGTCCACACTACATATGTAGTAGCTACGGGCCCGCACTTTCAAGGGCCCGTGCTAAATGCTTTCAAGCTAACAATTCAGGTTCAGTGATTCTGCACTTGCTCTATCACTATAGTACTATACCGCCTACAACTTTTACGAATGACTGGGTGTTTAAGGTTAGCGATTTGTCTTATTACCCGGTTGTATAGCAAATGAAAAAATACAATCACTTTACTATGCAAGTAAAAAAAATACGTGTGTTTTAATATTTACGTGTGTTTTTTTAGGGCCCCTTTATAACACATGCTACAGGCCTCGCACTAGCTTAATCGGGCACTGGCATAAACACAGCAGTGGAGGACAAATAAATACACACCGGTGCGAATAAACACAACGATCACAATGCAGTGGGTAGGTTTAGAGAACTGAATGGCTTCGTTTTCTCACTTGTCAGTTGCTATGGGGTACAAAGACAAAGATCCACCGTGCGGATATCGAATCTCGCGTGTTGTTAGCGAGCACCTATGAAGGCCGACACGGCACACCAGGGAGCGGGTGGCCAACACCACGCCCGGCCGCCTTTGTCTCCCCAGTGGCGCTGTTTACACATCGCACCAGGTACTCATTTGAGGCCGAGTCGACCTGGGCGAGACCCAGGACCGGTGCAGATCAATCGTCACTGATGATGACCGTGAGCGGGAATCGAACTCTGCTCGCTAACCACTGACGCTTCCGTTGCTTGCGGTACATGCACACACACAAAGACAAAGATCCCCCGTGTAGCCTTAACAGACTGTAGGAGCAAGTGCCGTTAACGAGTAGCACCTATGAATGCCGAAGAGGCACACGAGGGGGTGGGTGGCCAGCACCACGCCCGGCCGCCTTTGTCTCCCCAGTGGCGATGTTTACGCACCGCACCAGGTACACAGAGAGAGACACACACACGGCACATTTGGAAGACGTTGGATGCCACATTAAATGACCACGATGCGAGTATTTGCTTCCACTATCTGCGAGATATTTTGCGTATTAAAAGACATTCGCCTTGGACGACCATCCCGTTGAGATTGGAGCATCTTCGCTTGCGAGCGCTGAGTCTGCCCGCCCACGGTGGGGTGGTGGGGTCAAGTGACGGACGCTCACATTTCGCACGTGCCAAGACACGTACACAAGCCGGCGTTATTAAACCCCCACGGGCTGACCGACGTTCGTACACTGCCAAAGCGCACGGCCGCTCTATTATACCGCTCGCTGTCACGGACACGATCCTCGGAAAGCCACGGCCCACGTCTCATACACAGCATGTGGGCATCGCATCATGACGGAGTTTGACGTGGGGAGAGCGTGCAACGATTCCTTCCCGCCGAACCAAGTCCATTCTGCTTAACTGTGTGAACCACCATGACTCCTTGTAAAGAGGTGTCAGTTTTGTTGCCAGATAGAAGGGTAAAAAATCAATTATCATATTTTTACTGGCAAATGAGGTTCCCATAGTGTGTGAACCACTGTGACAGAGCAACCTCCCCCCCCCACACACACACACCCGCGGGTTCTGGTTTTTACAGCAGGCGGTGGACGAGGGTTATTCCGATGATGCGGTGAAGTGTTATCGGCGAGCGGATGATGCATCAGTTCATCCATTCGTAAGCGCATTGGTTCGCATATCGAATCTCGCGTGTTTAGTGATGGACGTGTCGCGATGTTGGATGTCTTGCAAGGGTCGCTTGCAGGGTCAGCAAGTGAACGAGTCAGTGCGACTGTTACCGAGATGGGTTCACGGCTGCTGTGGCCACGAGAGGCGCTATCATTCAGCAAAATGTAAAAAAAAAATTGAGAAATGTAACGACTACAATTCCTTTAGGGGGGGAGGGAGTGAATTGTCACTACTCCTGGTTGACATGACAATTATAATCTACTAGTTTATAACCCATAAACATTGAATGCAAGCTTATAATTATATATACCCGTACAACATTGGAGCATGGTCACAGTGGTTAGCGCTATGCGCTATGAAAGCGACTACCTAAGTTCTATTCCAGGTTACAGTCCCGCGTTTACGCTGCTGTCAGACTCTCCGATGTGTTTCATGGTCGACAAACGCGCTGCACTTGCCCACATTACCAAGCAGGGCACATTGACAAATGCATACTGAATAGTTTCCAAGGGCGTCGAGCAAAACGTCGGACGTCCCTCCCCCCCAACCAGCACGCGCTGCGACCCCGGGCGAACTTACACGACACGTGGTGCGAAACGTCGGACAACATCGCGCCTGAACAGCACGCGATAGCGCATCGGCTAGAAGCGATGCTGCCCGTCGCCTCTCGGCACCCTCCTCCGTGCGTGCGTGGCGACCACTGCCTCCTCCTCCTCATCATCCCACGGGGCGAGAGAGAGAGAGAGGCGCCGCTCCTGCCGTGCACAGAACGCGCTCATCACAGAGTCACCAAACCGGGCAAGCCCCTCCAAATATGGGCAGAGGCAGGGACCTACGCCGAGTATATAAACACACAATGTGTGTGTGTGTGCGGTGGTCGTGGCTTGGCGTGTGACGGAGAAGCAGGGGAGGGTGGTGTAACGACGCCTGTCACTCAGCTTGTACACACACACACACACCTATACACGGGGGTACATATACCACACACACGCACCTGCCTATATAGCACAGATATATATACATAGCGTATACTGTATACACACACATACATCCTGCACACATATATCATACACACACACACCTATCATACACAAACATATATCCCATAGCTACTCATCAATATCACGTAGCCAACACCCACGCACACCTACACAGATCTACCACATTCCACACGCACACGCAGTCTTCACTCGCGTCTGCACATATACACAGTGGGGTGAGGGGGGGGGCACACGCAACCGCGTCTACACCGTGGAGAGATGTCAGCTCGGACGGCGACTGCGGATAGGAAATACTTGGAGAACATCTCCGGCGAGGGGAAATGCATCGGTGTGTTGACCAGCGGCGGGGATGCCCAAGGTAGGTGGTGGAGATGCTGGAGGAGGATTTCCTTCACGCATTCGTTTTTTTTTACATTCGTCACGCGTACTGCACCGTCCAGTAGTGGACCGAATCGACAACCGGGACTGCTGGGGACTTTATGCTTCGCGAATTTGTGATGAGCTTAAGGGTGTCACAACCGGGGCCGTTCCAGTTGCGACAGTGGCATGCTGAGAAGTGTCATTGCTCGCCCATCCATGCACTTTTTTTCGATGTATTCTTATACGCATCCGTTTCGTAAATGTGCGTGGTGCATGTGGCAAGCCACTCCGCGTGCAGTACAACGTCTGCAGTCACTGACCGCAGATGTCAACTATACAGTCAGTAAATGATTCCACCTTCTCTCTCTCTGCTCTGAAGAAGGGCCATTGCTTGAAACGTCAGTCTACTATATATTAGAATGTAATATTGCTCAGCAATATTGCTTGTACGAGTGACCACTCTGCACCAGGTCGTCCACGATGAGCTCTCGCCTCGTTACGGAGGCTTCACTCGATCAATAAATCAATTCAGCATATCTCAGCTTGCTTGCACACTACCCACCTGAACGAGCATCGCGGAGATGGAGCGATGGAATCGGCTTGTGTGCAGCAGCTAGGTGAATTATTGCATCGTGTGACCATGGGAGATAACTTACGCAAGCTGTCGCTTTCATCCAGCAGTGGATTGCTCATGACGTTTGACGACGGATGAATGACCTACATATGCATGGTTACATCATCGCCCATAACAATGTTGTATGTGTAGAGTACAGGGACATTGTCTATATACACTATTGTACACACACACACGTGCATAAATACACACACGCACAATTGCCCTGCCATGACTTTGGGGTTGACAAAATAGTGAACATGTGTTGCAGAGGGAGAGGGGCACAAGGAGCCACACTCATCCCTGATTTGCCAGCGGCTGATGCAGAGAATATAACGTTGGATGACGTCAAGGCACATTTATTCGGCAGGCGTGCTCCCTCTCTCATCTCTGCGAGACGAGAGAGAGAGCACGCGACCTCGAGAAACACAGAGAGAGAGAGAGACGCACACACACAGGGACACATCGAGAGACAGAGAGAGAGAGACACACACATAGAGACACGGAGAGAGAGAGACACAGTGAGAGAGACACACACAGAGAGACACAGAGAGAGAGAGAGAGAGACACACACAGAGAGACACAGAGAGAGAGACACACACACAGAGAGAGACACACACAGACACACACACACAGAGAGACACACACACAGACACACACAGAGAGAGAGACACACACAGAGATAGAGACACACAGAGAGAGACACACACAGAGAGAGACACACACAGAGAGAGACACACAGAGAGAGACACACAGAGAGAGACACACACACAGAGAGAGACACACACACAGTGACACACAGAGAGAGAGAGAGAGACACACACAGAAACACACAGAGAGAGACACACACACAGAGAGAGAGAGACACACACAGAGAGACACACAGAGAGAGAGAGAGAGAGACACACACAGAGAGAGAGAGAGACACATACAGAAGAGAGGCACACACACAGAGAGCAGTTGCGTTCGCACCACCGTCTTGACGGAGCGAACGCAAACCACAGCGCGCTGCAAGCAGCAGGTGCGAGCCGTGCCACTCTGCGTGGCAGGGTCGTCGTGAGAGATGGCGGCGGCGGCGACGGCGGCTCGGGGGGGGGGCATTCATCGAGCAGTGGATTTTGACCACTGCTGATCACCATGATGGTTTCACACGCGAGGCTTGCTAATGCCAAGGGATGTTGCTTGCCCCTACAGTAGCGTATTCTTGGTTCTGTCGGTAAAGTCACGTAACTAGAAAAAAGAAAATCCAAACATAAAAATAAAATAATAAGATAAAATAAAAAAATAAATTGTTCTCATTATTATTTCATTTTATCTTAATCTTTATATATATATTTTTATTTTTCTATTTACGTGACTTTACCGAAAGAACCAAGAATATGAATTCCTGCAGTCACGAAAGTTTCAAGTCTAAATTTACTACAGCAGCGGTTAATGAATGAGCGCACTGGAGTCTTGCGATCCATGGGACGATTCGATCTCTCCCGGCGTGGCATTGAAGACAATGGGACAAGCCCATTGTATCCCCCCCCCCCCTGCCTCAGCTCAGCCAGCGGCACGAATGGATGCGCCACAATTAGTCCATCAGCGGGGAGCGTGCGCTGGAAGTAGGCGTGGGTACTCCCACCTGTGCGAGGACGTCTGGCCATCGTGGAAGAGTAGGCCAAAATATACCCACTTCAAGTTAAATTGTTAGGTATAGCCCTGTGAGCCATTCGGTTCTTGAATCAGGTGCAACCGCAACACACAAAAAAACAAAAACATGAACAAGAAAACATCTTGAAGTGACTATGTGCAAACAGAAAATAAAAAAAAGCAAAATATTGCATAAAAAGCACCGTACACCAACACTGTGTGCAAAAATCCCAGTGGGATGCAAGTCACTTGATGCGCCGTCCAGAGCTCCCTCTTAGTGGAGGCCCTTCTGCCAGCAGCGACGTGAGCGAGAGATGCCAGGGGCGCTGTGGTGGCGATGAGATGTTAACTACCTCGCCTGGTATGCAGGAGGTCGTGGCTTCGATCCTGACGCTTGACGCCTGTTGTACATTTGCAGTTTGCGCGTCTCTCTCCCCGTGGTCGCGTGGATTTTTCTCTGGGTCCTCCGGGTTTTTCCCTCCACGTTTAGAAAAAAACCCATCACGCGTTTAGAGTATTTGGCTGCGATAAAATAACGTCCACATGAGACGCCACTTATTTGAGTTATCATTTGTGGCCAGGCTGATATATAATTTGGTTTACAGTACTGTTAGCAAAATAGGTCTTCGTGTCCATCATTGGGAGGTGAATTAGATACTTGAACTCACCTCCTACAGACATTCGTTTTTTTTGACAAGCTTAAAATTTTTAATAACGGCAATTTAATGCGTAATTGCACTTTTTGGCGTGTAATCTATAAAGAAGATTATCGAATTACGCATGCTTAATTGCATTCCTGGGATAGCAGGGCCCAAAACTGATTTTACAATTACTACAACTTTTGAGTTCTGAGAAAATGTTAACGGAAAATACGTTGAGGGTTAAGGGAAACAATTGTTAAACTTCTGAAACGTAACCAAGGAAACGGTTGGGGAAATGCGTGTTCAGAAACCATGCTGTACTCTAATACTGTACTGTATTCTCAGGATAATGACACGCATTTTTCACCTCGGTATTTTTCAAGCAAAATTTGTGGTTGCGTCTTGTAATTCGGTAGCTGTGTGCGTGCAACTCGATCTGAATAACAGCCGTGACGCCGAGACAAAGTTGGCGTTGCGTCTTTCTGTAGATGAATAATCCTAAGAATCCGGTGACGATAATGACAACAAACAAACAACGTGTTTATCAAACAGGGGTAAAGATCTCTGAAATATGCATCACACAACGGAGCAAACCCAAGCGGGACCCCAGTGAAACAAATGTCTACCCAGAACATTTACAAACAAATTGCCACACGCTTGACCGGTTGATTATTGACGAAAACGTTTGAGAAATTTACGGACACAATGACCACAAATGATACTTTTAACTCTCGTTTTTTTACACGTGTTTTTGCATGTCCAGAATACTACGTGAGCCCGTGATAACCTCCCAGTTCACGTTTCCATGTCCTCGGAACGCTCGGCGTCATTCAACAGGGTACCTGGCAGTATAAGATCACTGAGCCCCAGGTCAACAACGTCACTGCCAGCGAAGTGCACTGCGTGTACAGCCAGTTCTGTCAATCCACTGCTGGATGAGGGCCTCCCCGTCCCACGTCGGAATTATTTGACCATACTTCACCACGCCAGTCAGGGCGGGTTGGTGACGGCAGGCACAGCATAGACGTTGGAGCATAGTACAGTACAACAGTTGATTATTGCTGCACTCCCCAACTTCTCACATTTCCCCGCGGCGGCCTACAAGGGTCTCTTTAAATGCAGCGAATAATGATACAGTCTTCAGGAACGGTCATTTAAGATCAGTGTTGAAACAACAAAGTCCCTTTGGGCTGCCACTTCCGGAGCACTCTTATCTTGATCAAAAGAAACACACAAAGCGGAATAATAATCTATCTGCGGGCAAAATAAGGATTGATTGGGTCATCAGACAACGGGAGCTGTGGGTGGTAACAGGACGATGATGTTCACAGAATACAGTGCGTGCCATGTATAATTAAATCCATTCTACTCTGCCGATGTTTGTTCTGCGAAGCTTGGTTTCCGACAAGCAATGGGAATGGCCCAGCTCGTCAAACTGGCAACTCTCGACCGCTTGAGGAATGAGATCCCAGGCGAAGGCAAGAGATGTTTCTAGGAATGAAATTTTTAAAAAACGAAACGTAAAAAAAAACTCACAAATGTGGCAGGGGTCGGGGTCATTTCAGTTTGAACATTTCCAATTTTCCCACGAACGTCCCTTTATTAGTGCTACTAAAGGGCATCTGCTCAACCCACACGAACAGAGCCGAGCTGGCGTCACCGCACGCGAAGTGGCCCCTTCGTTCTGGGAGGAAGACAAGGAAGGGGGTTCGATTGAGGGCGGGGGGGGATTGCGCAATAACCCCCCCCCCCATCGCTGCCTCCCCGGTTACAAACGGAGCCCAGTGGCGCAGTAACGAATGGCGGTCACGTGTGGCTTGAGAAGGCGACTCAAAGCCCTGTCATTATTATGAATCTTCAAACGCGTTGTGAGCGTGCCCTCTCCTCCTCCCCCCCTCCTCCTCCTCCCCCGCCCCCTCGCGTTGGGGAGAGGCCACCACGACACCGGCCGAGTCAGTTTCCTCGGTCACGGAACTTTGAAACGAGTGAGTTTACTGTACAGGAAGCGATGATGTCCCATCGACAAGAATGAGGGATTGAGAGGGGGGGGGGGGTGTGACGGACGCACGCCAGCCAAGCAACGTGTCTGACTTGCATGTCCGCTGTGGACATGCAGTGGTGGAATGCCCTCGTGCGTGGAAATCCGATAGATTTTATGCGATTGAAACTTTTTATTTTATTTTCCCAGGTAAGGCCCCACTGAGCTATAAGGTGCCGTCCATAAATGACGTCACGCGATTTTGGACGATTTTTGACTCCCCCCCCTTCGTCACACGACGTCACAAAAAGTCAGACCCCCCCTCAAATATGACGTCACAAAGCTCTGTCCCCCCCCCCCTAAAAAATAAAACATGCTTAAAATGGCTTTAAACGAGTGTCATTGTAGTGTGTATTTAATGTGGCGCTGCACTCTGATGTTGTAGGAGAAAACATTTATTAAAACGTCTATTTAATTAAGTAGAACGAGTTGTCTATATTTATTTAAAGTTGTGCATTTTTACGTGACGTCACATTTCTCACACATCGTCACAAATGTCTGACCCCCCCAACCCCTAGGTGCGTGACGTCATTTATGGACGGCCCCTAATAGCGCTCTTTTTTTCAGAAGCGACCTCGCTATCATAAATGATACAGGGTGTTTTAAAATAATGGACCCAATTTGAAATCGCTACATCTCTGCAACCACAAACCGCCCATGAATGAAACTCTTACCACTTGAAAGGGCGGGGCATAGAGAGGGCGGGGCATAGAGAGGGCGTGGCATAGAGAGGGCGGGGCATAGAGAGGGCGGGGCATAGAGAGGGCGGGGCATAGAGAGGGCGGGGCATAGAGGTTCAAATGATTACCGCTCGATGTCTCTCCCAGCGCACAAACAGCCCAGAGCCTCAGTCACTCGCAAGACGCGCTGCCTCAACGTTGGAGAGGTCGCACGGGACCCCAAGACGTGGCGCTACACTCTTGGCCCCCAAGATCCCCAGACGTCATCGCACCCTGCAACTTTTTATTGTGGGGATACGCCAAAGACCGCGTTGTTGTGCCACCATTAGCGACGAATCTGGATGACCTCAAAAATAGAATCATGGCAGCGGTGACTTTAGTGGAAGAAGACACTTTTAGAGGCGATTGGGACCAATTTTAACTATCGTCTCGATGTTGCCCGTACAGCAAGGTGGAGGGCACATAGAGCATTTATAAAATGGTTAGTAAAACTTGATAACTCATTAAACTGTTTGTAACCTTTCGTGTAATTGTAACATTGTTACCATCGTGAAATATACTGCTTTGGAATTGGGTCAATCTTTTTCAAACACCCTGTATAGCAGGCGTCAGGGTCGGGATCGAACCCACGATCTCCTGTATACCAGATGAGGCATTGTAAAACTATGAAGATATTGCAACAGCTAGCGAAAGCCGTCATCCAGCGGTCGATAACTCATGGCCGATGGTGATGAAGATGTATGTTGCTTACATTTCAACCATGCAATTCAAATAGCTGTCGAATTATACATGTTTAATAACGGATGGTACCACACAGTTTGTACAATACTCTTAAAACAGCTACTGCTCGGTGCAAAATGTCAAATGGGAATAAACTAATTTGAAAGTAAAACTTAATTAAAAATTGCACACTAATCTTTTACAAAAGAGGATTAAAATCAAAACCAGATTTATCACGATGACCGACATGCTTAGTGAACTAGCAATGCCAGAAAGAGGCATTCTTCATGGGTGTTTATATTTATCCGGGAAAGCCTCACTGAACCTAAAGAGACTCTCAAAGGAGAGTCCTGCATTGGGACATCTGTTAATGTCTTTCTAATGAGTGTTTGTATTATTAACGTGCGATTATGCTGCCGTAATGCAAATATGCATTCATATTTTGCTCCCAAGTAAATTCTTTAATTAACATCTTTTCCAATGGCTGCGGGGGCCACGTTAGCTAATCTTGCACCGCACATTACTCCGACATGGCTGGCGATGTGCTCGACACAAAAGAGTCAAGCATAAAGCAGAGGGCTGCAAACCTAACGGATCACTCTCACGATCAGCGACGAAAGGTGACGGGCGACCGATTGAGAAACATCTAAAAGGCCTTCATTAAATATGAATGCGGTTTTTTTTATTTTCAGAGATGAATATGCTTTGATGAGCTCCCCACATTTAGATCGGGCTTAAATGTCAGCCTCGGCAAAAAAAATAGGCCACGTTGGAACGGTGTTAATGGCTTGCATGTAAACTAAACTTTGTATTTTGCCAGGTAAGGCCCACTGAGCTATATAGTGACCTGGCCACAAATGATAGCTCAATGAAGTGGTTTCTGTGAAAATGTATTGCAGCCAAATACTCTAAACGCGTGGTGATGTTGATTCTAAATGCGGAGGAAAAAACCTGAGGACCTGGAGAAAAATACACACGACCACGGGGAGAGAGAGAGACACACAAACTCCAAATATACAGCAGGCGTCAGGGTCGCGGTCGAACCCACGACCTCCGGTATACCAGGCGAGGTAGTTAACATCCTGCTTTGTGATCACTCCGTTGGCATTTAGCTTGAACCCCATTTGTCGAGTCCTGAACCGCAGAGTCAGCGGTCAGCCATGAGCCGGGCACGCGTCGTCACGTTGGCGAAGCTCGCGCCAAGTCTGTCGGTGTCACTCGGAGAGTCGTGGTGGGCCTGCGTGGGTGGGGGAGGGGGCGAACTTTTGCCAGGCCACGCCACGAAGCAGGCGTGCGTGCGTGCGACGCCAAAAACGAGCACACTCCACGCGAGCCAGTCGGATGATTCCACGATTGGCTACTGACAGCGGTGACCTTTGTCGCGAGTCCAGCAAATAAAATAATCGTGCGCTAATTGTTTTTTTACCCTTCTATCTGGCAACAAAACTGACACCTTTTTTTACAAGGAGTCATGTTTACATAAACCACAATACCTGCAGTCATAATGCAAACAAAAAACATAACTTTGATAATGTGCACTGTCCTTGAAGTTGATTGGTCCACACCCGAGACAGCTTTCCTTAGAGCCTAGTCTCACATGGGTTGGACCAGATGACGCCAAAAGGCGCACAACTCAAAGACAATGCACCATCAGAGTATGAGAGCTCGGGGCAAGCATTTACACCATTGGAACCTCATTTGCCAGTAAAAAAAATAAATATTTTTTTTTACTGGCAAATGAGGTTCCAACGGTGTAATCGTGTGCTGTCATCCCTGGGAGGGGGGAGGGGCTTCACCGACCCGCTTTCAACTCGCACGACAGGACTCTGTGGCAGCACAGTTGGGATGTACATTGATTTGCCGGCGAGTGCTCCTGCAAATGCGCTGCTGGGATGGAGGCCTCGCACAAAGCCGTTGTCCGTCACGAGGCGGGGGTTGTTTGACCATATTTCACCACGATGGTCAGTGCAGGTTGTTGGAAGAGGGTGGGAAGAAGTGGGAGGGCCTGGACCGGTGAGGATATCACTCGCCACTGGTGTTAGCCGTGACTCGGAGTCGGACTCTGTTCGTCAGATGCGTAGCGCAGTGTGCTGACCACTAATGCCACCGCTCCACCCCAATGAAGAGTACACGGTATTTGTATACAAATAATTACGTCACGGTAAATCTCATGAGCTGCATCAACAGCCCAAAGCAAAGACTGCACTGCGGGCGCACGGTTGTCAGCTCATTTAGCGCCGTATTTATGACTCAGAGATTGACCAAGTGGATGCGTCAACAGCTACGCGGGCGATTTCACGGTAACGGAATTACAGCGCGGCAAGCATCCCGTATTAGACACGGCGATGAAACGGGCCCATTTATGCATCGCAACAAGCCTGCCGTGTAATATGGTTCAACATGATACCCGTGTTGGATTCCGTGATTGGCGGGGTCCTGGGTCCCACGCGGTAATTCCGTTACCGCGAATTACGGTGCAGTGACGACACACGGTCAGATGTGGAGCGGTCATCATCAGCCACGACCTATTCACTCCTGGATGAAAGCCTCCCCCCCCCCCCCGCAAGCTGTCGCCATCTCTCGTGGGTCTCGCGATGCAACAATCCATCTCGCTACTGCACAGGAGCCGACTTCATCGCTCCATCTCCGTGATGAACGTCCACCCCCCCCCCCCCCGTTGGGCGTGTTATCTACTTTGCAGTTGTTGCAAACTTTGAAAAGAAATAGAAGAAAAGATATGACTCGTCACTCGCGAATTTCACCACCATCATGATCATCATCGTTATTTCATTTCTTCTCGTCTTACAGGAATGAACGCGGCGGTACGTGCCGTCGTGAGGATGGGAATTTACACCGGAGCCAAAGTTTATTTCATTCATGAGGTCAGTTTACGCGCACGCGCACACTTGCCGCGTGACCCTGCGGGCGCACGCGCGAGGTCACGCCGCCGCAGGTCGCGTGCGGGGAGAGACGTCTCGGGTCTAACGAGACGCGGTCCCACTAGGCTGCGGAGGCCCATGGGTTGCGTAACAAAATAATATGATAATAGTTTTTTTACCCTTCTATCTGGCAACAAAACTGACACCTTTTTACACGGAGTCATGTTTGCATAGACCACAATACCTGCAGTCATAATGCAAACAAAAAAACATAACTCTGATAATGTGCACTGTCCTTGAAGCGTTATGACTGCAGGTATTGTGGTCTATGCAAACATGACTCCTTGTAAAAAGGTGCCAGTTTTGTTGCCAGATAGAAGGGTAAAAAACCAATTATCATATTTTACTGGCAAATGAGGTTCCCATGGTGGAACAAAATAATAGTTAGGATTTATTTTTTGATGCGGAGAGACAATCGTGGGTACGGTATGCAAGTTATTTCGTCACTTATATCATTTAAAGTTTTGTATTTTTTTGCCGCAAACAAGGACCCGTTCCTTCAAGAAAGGGTCCTTTGCCTATAAACATCGGGCAATTCACCAGCATTGATTGGTTCCAGCACGCGTGACACTGCTGATGAGGCACTGAATGTCAAAACCAGCACAGCGCTTTGCTCGTGTTAAGTAAGCACAACGAATGAACCCAATCCAAACTTCCTCTTCTTAGGCAACAGTCTGCACGGGGTCAGCTGCAGGCGATTGTCCTTCTCTCTGTGCTTCTTATTCTGGGCCTCTTCTCTTCTCTATTCAAAACTAAAATAGTTTAGTTTTAACAGTTCACATCCACTCTACCCTCGTATTTCGCTCCGGCGCGTCTTCGCATTTCACCCTCGGTCTGCCTTTACTCCATCCGCCCTGCGAAGGCATCACAAACGAAACTGAGCAAAACTCTGATAAACATTCAGCCCACTACCACCTCTGCCATTTTCACAATTCCATGAATTGTCATGAAACGCGGGTCACAATTCAATCTGACAACTAATTTTGCATTTGACCGTATGTTGCAAGTAGAGGCTCTCTCTATCTCCTAGCCCGCCGAGTTTGTGCAAACCAATTACTTACAACATCTACGGATCGTGGAAAAAAATCGATTATTTCATGCGTCATTTAGTGTGTGTATTTGCGAGCATAATCATCGATATTTAATGAATTCATCGATGCATCGTTACAGTGCGCTTGTTTACAGTATACCAAACGTGCACACGTTAAACAAAACAAATATTCCACACCAGTCATTCCACCTCGGCCGCTGTCCCCGATGACACGCGTGTGATTTAACGATTTAACCCGTGCGGTTAATTCAGGGCGGTAACAAGGCAGCCGGCTTGTTACCGCGCCAAATTTGCCGTCTCACGACGCAAAATGCCACCCCCCACGTGGCCCGGGGTCGCCGTGTCAGGGGTCGAGATTTCTGAGCTCTCCGTGATGTAGGGTCTGTCAGTGGCTTCTCACGAGGGCACGTGCCAGGCAGGGTGCAGGGGTGCACGGGAGGACAGCGCTGTAAATAGTGCGCTCCCACATTTTAAAACGACAATTTTTTTTTTATTTGGCCAGGTAAGGCCCACTGAGCGATGTAGCTCTTTTTCAGAAGCGACCTGGCCACAAGCGATAGCTCAACGAAGTGGCTTATCACGTGGAAATGTAGAGCAGGCAAATAATGTGATCGTGTGTTTCTAAATGTGGAGGGAAAAACCGGAGGACCCGGGGAAAAATCCCTGTGACCACGGGGAGAACGTGCACACTCTAAATATACAGGGGTCAGGGTCGCGATCGAACCTACGACCTCCCGCATACCCGGCGAGGAAGTTAACGTCTCGTTACCCTCACGCCGTTACTGTGGTTTCTCACTTAATTTGGCTGCGTTGTTGGATCTCGGTTCACTGAAAGGTATCTGGGTTTCACGAACTCACAAAAAACTAGAAAATCACTTCATCTGTTTCCACATGAGAGAGTGAGCACAAAACAGCCACATAACAATTACAAACAGCAGTCGTAGTTTATATAGATGTATAGAGAGATAGGCAGATTCACACTTTGACGAAAGTTCAACTTCATACAATTGTATAGTGAAAACTTATGGATGTCTTCCCTCACACACACCAGGGAAGATCATTGGAGAAAAGTGGTGCGGTCATTTTCATCATCAACGTGTTACTCCGGTGCCAGTACTGTATTGCGTGACAATAACAATTAGGTCAGAGTTGAATGCGGAAGAATTAAGCGAAAAACCAAAGTAAGGGTGCCATTGTGGCGAGATGTTAACTACCTCTCCTGGTATACAGGAGGTCGTGGGTTTGATCCCGACCCTGACGCCTGCTGTACATTTGGAGTTTGCACGTTCTCCCCGTGGTCACGTGCATTTTCTCCTGGTCCTCCGGGTTTTCCCTCCTCATTTAGAAACATGCATTTAGAGTATTTGACAGCGATAAATGTCAACATGCTAAGCCACTTTGTTGAGCTATCAATTGTGGCCAGGTCGTTTCTGAAAAATGTCTATAAAGCTCGGTGGGCCTTCCCCGATGAAATAAAATAAAATCTAGTTTGTGGTTTAGTTTATAATGCTACTGCGCACGTGAGTATTCATCGCTCAGTGGGCAGTGACCTTAAAACCCACAGCACCTGACAATTTGCACGACCGATCAGATCTCAATAGAGCTCGCCCATTATCTTAACACACGGATTCACCTACCCTCCCTCCCTGAAATTCCAAGCCGCCCAGAAATCCACGGCCATTTGTGCTTTTAACAACCACACGGGCAGCTTAACACTTCAAAAGGTGGCCGTTTGATCTTGCACCACCGAGTCTGAATCCTGTGACCCAATAAAAGCCCCATGCAGAGAGAGAAAGACAGTATCACTCATCCGCACAAACCATGGCAGATGCGTATACCCAATGCACAAATTGACTGCGGTCATCCAGGACAGACCGTACAACGTCTAACGACGCAATGTCCCCGATCGACAAACACGAAGGAGACATCGCCGCGTTGGTGATACACTCCACTGCTCCTGATGCTGTTGTCCGGCTCGACCACCTGCGTGTCAGATTGTAGTTGCTGCTCTGCATCTGCGTCAGCCGTAAAAAAAGAAGACTGCTGACTAGTGCAGCTTACTCAGTGGAACGGATAATTTTTTGCGCAAACATCGCCTGCTTTGAGCGTGACACGACGGGAAGGTGATCTGTGTTTGCTCTGCCGCCTGAACACAAGCACTCGCACCGGAACACAGATGTTGCTGTGCGGTCGAATGCCCCCGCGCGATGCTCGCATTAGAAATGACTCTGTCTGCCACGATCCAGGCGTGTGATCCCACTCGCATCAGCACAGCCCTCACTGGACAAATGGGCTAATTAACAGGGACGACTTCAAAATCATCGGATTAGGATTAGGAGGGAAACTAACTAAACATTGTTTACTTTGATTACATTTTAATTACACTTTCCGCTAGGTTTTTTGTGGTCGTGCCGCGTCATTATTAGATATGATGTCCGACGTTTCACTCAACGTACCTGGGGGCATTCTTGAGGAACTGCTCGATTCCCGAATTGTTTCGGAGTTTTCCAATGCCATCTCCTTGGGGTAATTCTACAATGCAGGGTGATACACTGTTCGCTGCAGAGCTCCACTTGGAAATGTCTTTGTCGCATTAAATTATGCTGATAGCACAGCTGGAATACAATTATGAAAAATTAAGGTTATAGCTTTATGGAATGAGGAAATGCCCCCTTTAAGCGTTACAGCATTTCACTCCGATAGCTGCTGTGTCCACATCCGGCACAGCTTAGCGGCAGCGCAAGAAAGCCGCCGATATTTATGAGACACTGCACATTATTTGACGATTGTCACAATTTATAAAGAAAAAAAAACCAATTATCCCCGGGGTGCTCGAAGCAATGTGGCTTCTCTCAGAGTGTGGCTGCCCAGTTTGGTTTGTGCGCCGCCTCCGAGCCCAAACGCCGGCTCGGCTTCTGGGAATCTTGCCGGAGTGTTTTTTTTTTATCGAGGCCCTTGGCAACTGTCCGGTTCGATCCCAACCGTGACGCTTGTATATTTAAAACTTCCACGTTCTCCCCATGGTTGTGTGGATTTTTTTTTCTTCTCCGGGTTATTTTTTTTTCTTTTCTCTCTCCACATTTATAAACATGCATTGAAATTATTTGTATTCTTTTGTTTCTATAAATTTCCACGTGATAAGCTACTTTGTTGAGCTATTATTTTTTGGGCCAGGTCACTGATGATAAATAAGTTAATACCTCAGCGGGCCTTATATCCGGTAAGATAAAAATTACTTAATTTAATTTGTATATTTTTAAAGCGATTTGTTTAACATTCCTATACTTTACACTCCTATCGTGTGTGTGTGTTATTTGTTGTCGTCACGTTCTTACCCCGTGCCCCGACTGGACCATCTGTGGGAAAGAGCTTCACGGCTTATCGGATTCCTCCTCCAGTATCAATACCGATTCTGATTCTGACAGGGAAGGCAGCGTGGTGAGGGCTGTGCTCAACAGCACAATGCATTGTGTCGCCCCAAAGTTCTTCTGGCTTTCACGCCAGAAAAAATGTAACCGGAGCAGCCTCTCTCTCTCATCCCAATATCTTGTTGACCTCCGCACGCCCCCCCCCCATTCCCCCCCCCCCCAAACGGATATTATTGTACTTTAATACGTACTTATGTCATTTATATCTACAGAGGGCATTAGGGCCATGTGGGTGCGCGGGGTGAGTCTGACAGGGAACGGATGATTCATCCAGGAATGGGCGCGATTGATTTATTTCGCATTGCCTTCGAGCTCTGTTTATTTTTAACGGCAGGATCACGATGGTCAGTCACAAGGAGTTTCTTGTGAAAGTTCCCATACAAATAGAGTTCCTGCAAAAATGCTTTTAAAATAAACATTTGGCGAACCGTGTGCTCGTGAAGTGTACATAATTTACATTTAAGTGTGTGGCATGTTTGAAGTAATTCTGTACTTTGTACGTTAAATATATTGAATTGATTTATATATACATAAACACATTATTCCTGACACATTTAAATTAATCTCATTCCCGTAACCGGGTGACAGCCGACTGAGATCATATATTACTTTTGGAAGGGAAATACGCATTTATCTTGGACTTCTTTCGCACCGTACGTAGCCAACCGTGCTAATCGGAAGTACGGAAGGACAACAAACTAAACACAAAAAGCCAGTTTTAAAGACATGAGTTTTCAATCCAGATTTAAAAGTGCAAAGCTCCAGTGGTTTCTTAATGCTGGCAGGAAGAGCGTTCCAGACAGCCGCAGAAGCGCATCTGAAAGCGCGCGATGATGCAGTGGCCAGCCAACAGCCGCTGCAAGGATGAGCGGAGTTTGCGTACTGATGTATGCTCCTCGATGCAATCAGCAAGCTGTTTTTGTTTATTTGTGGCAAGTACTTCGCGTGTAATGAGTGCGACCTTATAATGTGTTCGTTCGGCAAAAGATACGAACGGTTGCACAAATTAGTGGCACATAATTCCGAACTGTTGGACTTGGACACTGATGACTTTCAGTTTCATTTATTAGGTATGGCCCTGTGAGCCATGAGGCTCTTGACTCGGGTGCAACCGCAACAAACAAATCATGAACAAAGAAACATCTTAAAGTGACGTTTCGCAACAGAAACATCCAGGAAAAAACAGTAAAAATCTTTCAAAAAAAAAGCACCGTACATCAACGCTGGTGTGACTACCACGAGAAATTACTCCTCCAAACCACTAGAGAAACAAAGCCATCTCTCTTCAAAGTAACAAAGTAAACAAGCAGAAACTACGTCTTTCTCCCGAAGTCTGTCTCTCCGGTTTAAATAAATAAAAGTTATTTATTTACATATCCCATCGACCACACGGCCTTCTGGGAGTGACATTTTTCAGCAGCACTGCTTTTACGAATTGGCTCAGTGCTGAGCCTGTCACCATTCGGCTTGTCCACCTGCCTTTCGTAAATCCACTGCTAGATGAAAGCCTCCTCAAGCCATGCCAGTAATGGGGGTTGTTTGAGTGGACTTCTCAGTAAATGTGGTAAAAAAAAAACTTGCATGCACTCAAGATTAGAATCGATAATTAATCGATGGATCAGCCTGTTTGCTTTTGTGCTGGGCAGTGTTCACTGCTTCGGAATGTCTCTCCCCTGGGCTTGACGACGCAAGAACAACATCGGCTCCCTTCCTCTATTAAACTACGGCAAGCCCAGTCCTGCAGTCCCAGCCGCAGCCACATCCGCCCCCCATTGTGGAATTTAGATTGATGCTGCTCATTTACGCTCCTCTGAATTCCCGCTGCATTCCTGCTCACAGTGCCGCGCCTGTTGCCGGGCCTGAGTTTGTAATTTTCTCCGTGCTGTGCCGCTTGGTTACGAGACGGATTATTGGTTTTACTGGCTGTTGTGTTAAATCAGCTTAGCTATCTGTGCGCCGATCAATCTACAGTGTAAAATCACTGTGGCCATTTTTTGTTTATGGATTGAGTCAGGAATCGAACCCAGGCCCTCCTTGCTGAGAGGCACAAGTGTCACCACTGTGCCCAGAATGCATCTGTTCATCTTGCATGCCCGCCACAGTCGGTTAAATTATTGATAGATCAGCGTGCTGGTTTTTTTGGTGGCAGCCATCAGCTGCTGGAACTGAATATCCCTCGCGACATCTGAGGGTACGCTGTGAATTCTTAATGAAGGACACGGGGTCTGGCATAAACACTTGGCAAGAGAAACCGGCCGAATCAAACCTCTAGAGATTCCCTCGTCAGATTCCTACCGCCACGCCTCAACCTTTGTTTGGATCACCAACACCACCTCTGCCATAATACACCCCCCAAAAACATTGTATTATGGATATTGGTCGCGAAAGCCTACGTGTTAAACCACTTCTGCCACTCGTGACATTTTCGGCCGTGATCGAAAAGCCACGGGGGAATAATTTGTGTCATTTAAATAACTTTGTTACTATATCTGTAACAGCTTTCTAAGTCTTTAAAGTGTTATTATTATTTTGTACGTACGTATGTGGAACTTCTTTCGCACTGTACGTAGCCAACCGTGCTAATTTTACACGCAATAATGACAATTTATTTCAGATTCGAATTCGGGTCAACATTCATGAGGTTGGGCGATTCATATTTTCTGTCGATAATGCACCTCACAGTTTTAAATGTTGTAATCATCATTATCATCAGCGGCGGAAGCCATTGTCAATCCACTGCTGGATGAAGGCCTCCCCAAACGGCTGCTACCTCTCACAACCCTGCGATGTAAGATCCACCAAGCTCCTGCATGAGGTGACTTCATGGCCACATCCCCTCGCTGAATGTCATCTTGGATGCGTACCATTCCTTGGCTGCCACTCCCTCATCATCATCATTATGATTGCTGACCATCGGCCATCGTCCCTTCTAGGCCCGTGACTAGTCCTGCCCAAACCCACTTAACATGTCTTAAGCGTTTGAATTATGTCATTTGACCTACACGTGTTAATTCAACCAGCACCATCAGTGCTGGTTGGCTGCCACAAAAACATCAAAACGAGTCAACTTTGTGGAAACGACTTTTTTTGTTTTATCTTGATAGCCAAGGTGAAACTTTGTATACTTTGCTTTGGAATGCAAAGACGAAAAGATTCGCTTCCTTGAAACTGAAAGACCTGGGGGATATTTGCAATTCAAAACATATCTGCGGTGCCTAAATATGCCCTCCTAGACGCATGCGCTATCTCTCGTTGTTTCCCGTATTAGATTTCTGTTTCAGAAGTCGTAAAAAAATGGGTGTGGATTTCAAAATCACGCTGTTAGCAATCATTAAACACACACACACACATGTACTGTATAGAAAGATAGTGCGTGTGTGTGTCTCTGAGGAGTGGGGAGCGGTAGTGCAGCAGTTAGCACGCTGCGCTACGAACCCGGCGACCCGAGTTCGATTCCAGCTCACAGTCAGAATCAGAATCCTTATCCTTGTGAGAATATTTTTTTTATCCTGGAGAAATCCGATGAGCTATGAAGCTCTTTCACAGATGTCCAGTAGTTCACAGATGTCCAGTCAACATCGGTGACGAATATCTAAACTGACCCTGGGCATCCGCAAGGTTGACTCAGCCTGACATGAGTACCTGGTGCCGTGTGTACACATCAGCACTGGGCCAACAAAGGCGGCCGGGCGTGGTGCTGGCCACCTGCCCTCCTCGTGTGCCTTGCTGGCCAGAAGAGGTGCTCGCTAAGAACACTTGCCCCAACATTCTGTTGAGGCTACACGGGGGAGCTTTGCATTTGTTTAAAGAGAGTTTTGCACGATGTGAGTAACAGGCAGCCCGATTTTTGAATCTCCCGTTCCCCGCAAACCAAATTTTAAAAGCTAACCGTGCCGCAGAGAGTACAAACACCCGATACGATGGGATCGGGTGCATCCGGGACGGATCGACGGCGCTCATTTGTGCACACGGGGTCACACAATTGGCACGGTTGTCCGTTCCGATTCCTTCAAAAAGTTCCTGCTTGGGGCCAACTGCTCGCGCGACGGAGTCCACGGAGAGAGGAAACGCAGCGAGTGGGGAAGCGGTTTTCATCGCCTCACCTGCACGCCTTCGAGTCGGCAGACACGCTCCGCCGGGCGCAAAGAAGCAGCTGGATCAGACACCGCGAGAGTCACGTGGGAGCCACCCAACCCGCGTGTGCTGCACGGGGCACCCCCAGCATCCTTTGACGAGCCGTGCCACGTAGAGCGACAGGCGCAGGGCTTTACAGTTTGAGGCCCCCCCCCCCCTTATTAGGCGATGGCTCAGCGTGTTTTATGCATGGAACGCTCCTCTCTCAAATACTATTGTCAATCTCCCACCCCCCCGCCCATAAATTGGGAGGTTGCTCCTTCTCCCCTGCTGTTCTCAAGGTCTCGATCACCACCCCCCCCCCTGCCCTTAGCTGTTTGCCAAGCTGACTCGCTTCGGCCCGGTTCAAGTTGAGGCATAAGACGTCTGCCTCCTGCGCCTCCTCCTCTTCTCCTTCCACGCGTTTGTCCCACTCACGTGGGTGTGCCGCTGTTCTTGCCAACCTTCTCCACGCTGCCCTGTCCTGCGCCATCTCTCGTTCTATCCAAGCTCAACACTGGTTAGCTTCCTACGTCCGATAAGACCAGGCACATTGCAAGCGTATTTGAACATGGGAGCTATCATAAATGCGATCTAGCTGTATAATGCATATTCAAGCACAATTTCTCCGAAACACTGCTCTCTCACAAGAACAGTATGAACCACATGTGTGTGCGAGGGGGGGGGGGGGTCATTCTATAGGATTAAGTCCACTTGGAGTGTACGGTCATGGAACATTGGAGCTTCGACAAACAGATTAAAATCACCACCAGGGTCAAGTGCCTGCGCACCCTCCTCCGCTGCGAGCAAAAGCATCGATGATAATCACGATTATTACATCATGTATTTAGCGAGGAACGTATCATCGAGGCTCAATGCAGTTTTTGTTGTTGTTTTGCACGAGGAGGGTCCTTCTACATTTGGATGTTTGGCGGAAACCCCCACCCCCCATTGTGGAGCGCTTCGCCGTGTGGGAGGAAACCAGAGGACCCAGCGAGCCAAGGAGGGCCATTACTCAATTGATCCAATGCAAAGACAGCCTCAGGAGAGCGTTTGGACCAAATCTCAAACATTGCACCTTGTATCCTTCGCAGCCTCATCTCGACTGGAACGCCATAATAATTTAATAATTATTATTTATTGGCCATAGCGTACATCGTCAATCATCATCCCAACTTTATTGCCTGTGGTTGCCTCTTGACTTTTAACTTTGACCTGCATTGGGATGTGCCCAATCGCATCGGATGTTGGAAGCTAAGCAGGTTTGGGCCTGGACAATGTTTGGATGGGCGTCCACCACCATGCATAATAGGTGCTGTTGGCTGCTGTGTTGGCGACTATTGTCAGCCGAGGGCAGTGAAGCAAACGCCACTGTTGTACCGTACTATGCTCCAATGTCCTCACCTTCACCAACCCGCACTAACCAGCACAGTGCAGTGAAATAACCCCCACAACACACACGGCTAGGGGATGCCCTCATCCAACAGTGGATTGACAAACAAACGCTTTACAATTGATTCTTATGGCGGTACCCCGGGGTACCAAATAACACAAAATGACCGAGGCAATTAAATATTTGATTTCTGGGACACGATTATTTTCCAGGGGTGTACTTCACTCCGCGACCGGGGTACCAATCAATCCGACATCAGTGCCACTCCGCGATGTCGAAACGCAGCGAGGACGATTGCGCCGAAACCCTCAATGCTCATACGCACCGTGGTGGTGCATCGTGTACAGCTCGTCGAGATGAGTCGATTGCCGCATCGCCGACCATCAACAGACTAAAGATGACCGCATCACGGACATGATGCGAGAGCCGGGGTACCACCATAAGGTTAAATTACACCACCACGTGACGGCCTGAGAAGAAGGCCCTCCATCCAGCAGTGGATACACAATGGTTGATGAGGACCATCACGAAAATGAGAGAAGAAATATAACTCCGTGTGGGGGGGGGGGGGCTCCTGAAGGAGGAACGAGGGTGCTAAGAAAAGATTAAACGAAGGAGTAGAATTACTGGGAAGGGCCGCATCAGTTGCCCTCGCCTACCTACCCCCCCCCCCCGCTACATCCACGGTCGCCACCTGCCTGCCCTCATTTGTTGTCCTTCCCCCGCACCTCCGATGAGCACGGTTGGCTACGTACGGTGGTGCGAAAGAAGTTCCGCATACAACGCATGCACAATAGACACACCGTCCGGGTTTAACCTGGGACGATCCGTGAATTTGCATCTGCGTTTCGGGTGGCAGGAGTTGATTTAATTTGTCACGGGGACTGCTAACGTGACTGCCGGTAGCAGATCCCGTGTGAGAAATACGTCCGGGTTTGGCATGCGGTGGTGGCAGCCCCCCCCTCCCCCAATGTGCACTTTGCCACGTCCCGAACCAAGCAGCATCCCGAGCGCGTCAATCACTCGTTCGTGCTACGCTCGGCCTACGACGAGTCGTCGGCACAGCGTCTCGATGAGGAATGGCCCTTGTGTTCACTCCGTGGGCAGCGTGCACCGCAGACACACAGTTTAGCGTGTACACCGCATGTTTTATATGCACACCTATTTATTTGATTAATTTTCATATTCCCTGGATGCTTCAAGCCACATTCGGCTTTGTTTTCGTCTCTTCTCCGAAACAGTATTCTCCATCACAGACATCACGACACTCAGCTAATGCCATTTATCTCATAAACAGCTACCATGGTGACCTTGCTATCAAACGTACCTGCGATCTAGAAATAAAAGGCTCGAAGAAAACCAAGAGTGGCATTCGATACCCATGGTGGTACCAATAAACCATTCACCGCTCATGGCGGTACCATTTTCGTATAAACCATATTCAGACCAGCGGCTCAAAGAGCAAAACGCAGCTCGCCATGTCCCCACGCCACCACCAATGTGACCCGAGATGTCCTCGCCTTGTCAGCCACAAGTCGCTTTGCCCACGGTGTAAATTTAGCCCCCGGCGATGCCGCCAAAGGCCAAGGCCCGGCGAGACCACAACGGAGAGACCACAACGGCGAGACCACAACGGTGAGGCCACAACGGTGAGGCCACAACGGCGAGGCCACAACGGTGAGGCCACAACGGCGAGGCCACAACGGCGAGGCGCTCCGTCTCCACTGGGGTCCCCCGAGAGCCGACGACGTCAAATGAGCAGGATGGGGCACGTCGAGTTTGAGGGATGTAGATTCAACCTCCCCAGCGATTCATGCCTTGTGGGAAAATAATAATAATGATGATAATTATCTCTCTCTCTCTGAACGTCTGTGGCATTCGGCCACAGTTATAACTGATGAGTGGCAAAGGCGCAGCCCTGCAATTGCCGGCTCGCGCCACTGCTGACGAAAGGGCTTCCCCACCCTAGAGCCGTTCTTAGACGGTACTTGGCCTACTCTTCCGCGCTGGACAGTCGTCGTGGAAGACGTGGGAGTACCCACACTTGACCCCTCCACATGCGACCTATCGACTGACTCGCTGCGGTGAACACATTTATACTGCTGCCTGGACAGAGGCACACTGCAGGGGGTGGGGGGGGGGGCGGTGGGGGGTGGACTTGAGAAACTTTTGCCCCACTGTGTCGGCCGCCGTGCCGGAGAGGTCGAATCGAACCGATGGCCTCTGGAGTGCAGGTCCAGCACGCCGCGGACCGATGCGCCACGCAGCGGCGTCCCTGGATCTGTGAAAGCGCCCCGCGTGATGTTTCTTTGCTTCGTGGGAAAGTAACAGGCGTCTCTTTGAGCTGTTGCGGCATTAGCCGTGATGATAGCAGCGGTTGAAAAATCTCAAGCCCGTTTTTTTTTTGGGGGGTGGTGGGGTGGTGTTGGTGGTGGTTAGGTTTTTACGGGAGCCACCGCCTTCCACTGTGGTGGCAGCCAACTGGGCGTGCGCGCTCGCAATGAGAAACCACGCTCATTCTCCGCCCGGGGGCTGGTTGTCGAGCAACACAAAGAACAACAACACAAAGAACAACAACACAAAGGGGAAAGGCATCGCCCCACGAACGCGCGCTCGTGGACGTGCGGGCTCGTTCAGCTCGACGGGTCGCGGACGATTTTGTTTGTGGCCACCGCACGCGGTAGATGCCGGCCGTGGGCCATCAAGCGAAAAGCGTCCCCCGATGTGTTCACGTGTTTGTTTCTTGGCTGACGGCGAACAAGCGGTGCGTCGCGGCGACCTTTGTTTTGCTCGCGAGCGGTGTCCCTCCGTATAATTGCGCTTTCGGGAAAAAAAAATGATGGCCGCAACCGCATTTTACACGCCAGGGCTTCGCACTGCAAGGGGAAAAGGCGCGTCGGGCAATCGCGCAGACCGCCATGTGGCCACGAAGCTGAACGTGACCTTGAGCTTCGTGAAGGTTGAATATGCTGCGTCTGCGCGTACGTACACGCGGGCGTGCGTCACAAGGCGTTGCTATGGCTGCATTAAGAAGCTGCGTCGCCCCGGCCTCCCTGTCTCTGCGCCCTCACCAACAGCGCTCCCCCACCCACCCTTTCCCATCTCCGCCAAATCCCTGGGGGGGGGGGGGGTCTGGGTTGGCCCCCGTTAGGGTCCCCGCTTAGCCATCGCGGTTTCCTTTCCCAGGCCCACGGGCGTGGAGGCATCGATCATTCAGCCCGCTGCGTGAAGTGAAGGGGCAGCGTTTCAACCCTTCATAGATGCAACGGCGCCGGCAAATATTTCACTTTGCCTCGAGTCGTGTTGAGTGCAGTCCGATATTCGCTTTCTCCTACGGTGTGAGATGTAGAAAAAAATGTTAAGGGCGTTAAATGTCTATTTGCAGTTTCGCATGAAATGTGTGAGATTGGGGGGCGGTGTGTACCGCTTAGCGCTACGCTGCGCTACGAATCCGGCGACCCGAGTTCGATTCCCCCTCACAGCCACCATCTGAACCGTTCCAAGGCCTCAAGTGAGCGCCTGGTGCGGTGTGTGAACATCGCCACTGGGGAGACAAAGGCGGTCGGGCGTGGTGCTGGCCACCCACCCCCTCGTGTGCCGTTCTGGCCTTCATAGGTGCTCGCTAAAAGCACTTCCCCCAACAGTCTGTTAAGGCTACACGGGGAAGTTTTGTCTTTGTGTGATTCTTTTCAATATTGGGCAAGTTTGACGACGGTTGAAACCAATCAATGACGTTGAAATGTTCGATTAGACTCGCTTAATTTCACTTCACAGTTGATTTGTCATTTCGATGCCACGGTGCGTATGTATAGAAGTAGGGACAGCAGTAGCAATTAGCACGGTTGGCTACATACGGTACGAAAAAAAGTTCAACATGCATACAGTGGCAAGTGCATTGTGTTACAAACCAGGCAGCGTTCATTCTATTTCTGGCCACAGCTCTCATCAGCGGAGGGTGATCTGGTCATAGACCCCTCCCTGTCACCCACTTTCTTCACCAACCCCGCATTGGCCAGCGTGGTGAAGTATGGTCAAGCAACCGCCATGACAGGCACAGCATGGGGAGGCCTTCATCCAGCAGCGTAGCGCTCACATAGGTTAAGGGTGCAGCCCTGCAATTGCTTGCTCACATCCACTAGAGGGAGCTCTAGAGAGCCCCTCTGCAGAGGTGTTTGGCCTACTCTTTCACGCTATAACAGGACGGGAAGAGCGCACAAATGAGCAATCACATTGGGAGGCATTTTTACCTTAATCGTTTGATGAAATATAAATGAGATCTTCCGAGTGCACATAGAGGGATGGGGAAGCGATACGAGTCATCTCAGCAGAAAGTAAGCCACAGACGGGCAGAAAATACATTCCTGTGATGATTGCACCGGTAGCTGCTGACACTTCGCATCGGTCACACAAACCACCCAGCGGCGATGACACATGCCACAAGAATAGCCCCGACACCCGCAGAGCCCGCAGGACGTCCTCTGGTGCAGCCTCGAGTGCGCCCTTCTTCTCGTCCTGCGATGCCCGGCGAGAGAGAGAGAGTGGAAGTCTCCTGTCTCAGTGACACAGATCCCATCAGCAAGTAGCGCAGACCCAGAGCGCAACTCTTGCTGAATGGCGCCGTCGCTTGCTAAACCCCTGACGCTCTCTGGCGATAAGCCACGGATAAGCCATAGTTGTAGTCCTCTCCATTGTGTTGCCGGTAGAGGCCGCACATGAATGAATAATGTCGTGCCGCTATTTGTTTTGTGTTCGGTTCACGCGATGGGCAGCAGTGGTCGTTTGCGGTGTTTCGCGCACCGCACGAGCCCTGCACACTCGAAGGGTGAATTGTACAGTGGAGCCCTAATTCGGAATCTTTATCCTGGAGGAATCCGATGAGCCGTGAAGCTCTGTTTTACAGACGTCCAGTAATTATCACATGTCCAATTATCCGGGGCCCTATTACCCACACGAGTCCTATTGTCTGCGGCAGCTGTAGGGTTCGCATACATTATTATCCACAAACCTTCCTGTTATTTTCGGTTATCCATAATTTTACCCAAAATGCATAACACAGCAGCTTCCTAATACGCGTGAGTTTTACTCCACATTAAGAGGAATCGCACAGAAAATTATTCCTATTATCTGCGAGGTGAATTTTCATTTATTATGAGAATTCAGCAATAAGCATTTTTGAATGAAATCGTTCGTTCGTTCGTTTCTCAATCCGCTTGCCCTGACAACGGACTCGAGCTCTTCCCGATGAATTCCCAGGCGTTCCCCGGCCATCCGAGCGACATAGTCCCACCAGCGTGTCTTCGGCTGGCCCCGGGGTCTACGCCCAGTGAAGGATCGTAACCTTATCATGGTGGTGGAGTTTGTGTGTTCCGTTGACCCTCAGAGCTATGTGGCCTGGAGTCTTGTACTCCTGCTCGGGTCTCTGCTGGCGAGCAGGTCTGGGGGGATGTTCCAAACAAATAACGGTTCAAACAAAAGTCTCTTATGAATGGTTACGAAATAAAAAAAAAATCATAAAACCTCGTCCTGACAAGGTATACCGGGACACCCACCAGCCCCCCCACCGAGCCAGGCTTGGGGGTGGTGTTCGCCGGAAAGCGCCTGGTGTGCCGAGTGAGCCACGTATAACTAGGTAGGGCCCAGTCCGAAATGCCTACGTGGTGCGTCCTGTGCGTCCAGCATCCGCAGGATAAAGGGTGAGGCGTGGTTGCGATGACAGCATGGCAGGGAGAGGGATGGTCTCAGACGGACTGGACCTTGGCGATGGATGAAATTGTTTATTATTGTAAATTATAATGGTATTGTTACATGGCTATAGAAGCGATAATCTCAGATACAGACCACGCGTTAACTACCTCGCCTGATATGCAGGTTATGGGTGAGATCCTGGTCTTGCTGATACCTGTATATTTGGAGTTTGCGTGTTCTCCCCGTGTTCGTGTGGATTTTTCTCCACATTTAGAAACACGCGTTTAGAGTATTTGGCTGCAATACATTTCCACGTGATAAGCCACTTCGTTGAACTATCATTTGTGGCCAGGTCACTTCCTAAAAAAGAGCAACATAGCTCAGTGCGCCTTACCTGCAAAAATAGCTAAATGTTTTATACGTTTTTAGTTTAGTATAAAGTGGCGCATCAAACAGTCAGGACCAAGAACCGTGTTATTCACAAACCAATCTGCCAGTGACTCTCAACCGTCCATCGCCTCTCCTCTCTGCGCCCATGTGTGTTTGTTTTTCAGGGCTACCAAGGGATGGTGGACGGAGGAGATAACATCCGAGAGGCGACATGGGAGAGCGTCTCTGGCATCCTCCAGCTGGTGGGTGCCGTGTGTCATCGGCAGGATCTGGTCGTTTGCTAATGTGGGGGGGGGAGGGACTAGGTCACCTGTGAAATAACAGACACGTGTTCTAGGTTCTTCCGGTAAAGTCACGTAGAAGTAATAAAATAATATTATTTTATTACTTCCCTTCTACGTGACTTTACCGGAAGAACCAAGAAGATGAATCCCTGCAGTCACGAAAGCTTTAAATCGAAACAGACACGTGGTAAAGTAAAAAAAAATTCTTAAATATATCATTCAGGCCCCTGCTTTGGTTGAGTTTGTGTTTTTTTTTGGGGGGGAGGGCAAGAGTCTGCTAAGGGTGCAAGTTGTCTTAGGCGTGTACGGAGAGTGCCATCCTCAATGGCAGCAGCGTTCAAAATGCACACCAAGGAAGCCAGGCGACACACAGGAGCACTGTGGCAAATTAAACAACAGCGGGGCCTTCTCTGGGGGAAAGGGTGGCCAAATGGTGCCACGTCCACACCACTTCGTTGACCCATAGTGCGTCGACCGACACAGCAACAATCGATGCCTGGGATAAATGAATTCATCAGCGGATTGACAAATCAATGTTTTTGCCAACACAAAGATAAAGATCGCCAGTAGAGCCTTAAGATACTGTAGGAGCAAGTGCTGTTAGCGAGCACCTATGAAGGCCGGCACAGCCCACGAGGGGGTGGGTGGCCATCACCATGCTTGGCCGCCTTTGTATCCCTAATGGCGATGTTCACACACCACACCAGGTCCTCATTTGAGGCTAGCTCGACTTAGGGTAGGCCCAGGACTGGTTCAGATAATCCTCACTGGTGTTGATGTGAGTGGAAATCTAACCCGGGTCGTAGCACAGCACGCTAACTGCTGCACTACTCCTCCCCAAAACGCACGCACGCACACACACAGACACGAGAGAACAGTCTTCATTCAAACAGCAACCTACTTCCTCCACTGCCTCATAAAGGCACCTCTGTATTGCCACGAAGGGTGTTGCACGCATGGTCTTGCCTCATGGCAACGCGGTGGAATTGTACTGCAGTGGCAAGCGCCTCACTCTTCACGTTGTTTCTTTTGCAAGGCAGACCTGAGAAAGAATCATTTCTGTGACCTCTACCAGGTATTTTGGGGCGAGAGCGGTGGCACAGTGGTTAGCGCACCGTGCTTTGAACCCAGCCATCTGCGTTGGATGGCCCAGCCACGGCAGACATCTAAACGAGTCCTGGGTCTCCCACCGTTGCCATCCGAGTATGAGGAAGTATGGTCAAACAACCCCGAATGTGACGGACACGACACGGAAGTAATATTTGGTCACCCAGGTCTCTCTGACAAATGAGACAATCCTGGTCCCTTGAAATCTCATCCGGTTGAAGAAACACACTTTAAACTTAAAGGTCTTCATCCAGAAGTGGACTGACGAAGGCTGATTCGGTAGGACTAGATATTGACTGTGGTACGATGGGTGAGGTGTTCTTGCACTCGATGTCACTGAAAATTCACTTCCCTGTTCTTCGTCGCTTCTATCAGCAACCACATCAGGCACACGCCCAACACAAAACTTCCAAGACTTGTCAGCCGCTCGAATTCTCTTGCAGTGAACCATTCTTTAAAAAAAAGCCCTCGAGCAAGAAAAGGGCATTTTCCATGTTATGAAAAGCAGGAAGTATTTTTTTGTTATTTCGCTAGAAACCACCAGTGGTGTAAGAGGTGGCGCAGTGGTGGGCTCACTGTGCCGTGAACCCAATGCACTGAATATAAGAATAGGTTCTACCTTTTCTGGCAATAAAACAGGTGTTAAGAAGTTAAAATATATATACTTGTTCACCACAAGTATATGTGGTTAATGCAGACACGATTCTTTGCAAAATGTTTCAGTTTGGTGTTTTAACGTCTTAACACAACTGTTTTATTGCCAGAAAGGGTGAAACCTATTCTTATTTTTTGATACTGGAGAGGGAGGTCAAAATGAACTGAGATTGAATCACGGCCACGGCCGAAATCGGCGACGACCGCTAAAGCAACCCCACCGCCATGATGATCGCCACGGTGCAGGGAGGCCTTCATCTAGCAGTGGATTGACGACAGAGGACTGTACATTATTTCATGTCATCCATAGACCACTGGAATCTCCAACATCCTCGTGTCGAACACTCCTGCAGGGGTGGTGGCAGGTTTCTCTGCGGATTTGCTGTAAAGCTCGATGATGATGTCCGACGTTTCACCCCACCCACTGGGAGCTTCTTCAGGAATCTCGATTCAGTTGCAGAACAGCGCGTAGTTAACAACCCAAACATCGGGGTGGGGGGGGGGTTCATCGGGCGCCTTGGACACAGCCCGACCTTACCGCCACCGCGTGTGTGTGTACATTTTAAAGAAAACCATTGTTTGCCAAACAAACAATGTGCACTGTATAAAAACAAACAGTGTCCCTGGCTCAAATATAGCCAGCAGCAGCAGCATCACATCAATACAGGACCACGGACACACGCCCTGAATGCCGAAGGCGAATGTTTAGGGTAAATTGAATGTTTTTTTTTTACATTTAGTTGTAAGTTGGCCAAAGCAAAGCCGTTGGACAACCAAGGGGCAGTTTTATTTATTTTTTCAAAGTAACTTTATTATTTTAATAAAATGTGGGCACAGCTGTCCAGCCGGCGGGGCGTTGGAAGTCAGGAATTCGTGCGTTTCATCGCATGTTTGAAAAGTGCGGTCTTGGGCGAGAAATTCAATTGTCAATTATTTTTAGCCATGATTACTCGCGAGGAATCACTTGCGGGTGACAGATTGCTGAGATCTCAGGGGATGCTTAATGACCTTTAAGCAAAAATGAGCGGTCGAACGATCGATTTCAGTGCCCTTTCCTCGTCTTTGCGAACATTTATCATCGCTTGCAAAACACCCGAAGGCATTATAACGGTGCTCACAAGCATCACCGCCGTTATCAGCCATGGTCAATCCACTGCTGGATGAAGGCCTCTCCATCTCTCACAATCCCATGCTGTGCTAACCCACCTAGCCGCCACTGCTGCTGCACACGAGTCGATGCCGTCACTCAAAATTCTCAGTGAGCGTCCTCTCACGTGGGCTCCATTCCTTGGGTGCCTCTCCCTGTTCACTTATCTTGACCGGGGGGGCTGGGGGGGACAGGTCGGAAACCAAAATAACAAGAAGGGCCGCAATGCACGCGGTGAATACGAGACGGTGATCCGGAGAAAAGAAAGTCACGAATCAGCGGTCCTTAAAAAGCCGCATGTGGATCTTGGGCCGGTTGCGTTTGCCGACCCCTAGTCTCGACCATCGGGCCTTTGTGCCCATCTAGCGACGCGTCCTGCCCAAGGCCGTGTACTTTTCCTCAACAGTTTGAAGGATTTTATTTTAATTTAAAGCTTTCGTGACTGCAGGGATTCATATTCTTGGTTCTTTCGGTAAAGTCACGTAGAAGGGAAACTATAAAATAATAAAAATTAAAACAATAAAAATTCTAATTTTTTTTATGTTTTTATGTTTGTATTATTTCATTGTTTCCCTTCTACGTGACTTTACTGAAAGAACCAAGAATAGTTTGAAGGATGCCACCATCGTGACATCATTTCAAAGGCGACAGTCGACTGAGATCAAACGTCGCCTTTTCGAGGGAGAGCTGGACCACAGAGCAACACACGTGTAAACACGTTCACTGACATTGACAATAATTCAGAGTTCCCAGCGATAAAGTACGAGGCAAGGTAGGGATTATATCCCTCCTGTGGGTTTGCTGAGAATTATGAAAATCATTTGGTGAACCTGCTTTGGCAGTGGTGCACGAGCACAATCGACGACAAAAGGGTAATTCATACATCTGTCAGTAACACTGGGTGTGGCATTGAAAGGCAAAATATAGATGACGTTTCAGGTGATGGTCCTTCTCTATTTGTGTGCTGTGAGTCAGGGACATTTCCTTTTATGGTAACACAGCGTTATTGACGAATGTAGTATTTTTTTTATTTTACCAGGTAAGGCGCACTGAGCTATATGGATCTTTTTCAGAAGTGACCTGTCCACAAATGATAGCTCAAACAAAGTGGTTGATCACGTGGAAACTTATAGCAGTCAAAGACTCTAAATGCATACTCTTTGGTTCTTTCGGTAAAGTCACGTAGGTATAAATTATTTTATTTTGTACCTACGTGACTTTACCGAAAGAACCAAAGAGTATGGATTCCTGCAGTCACGAAAGCTTCAAATCAAGACTCTAAATGCATGTTTCTTCTAAATGTGGAGGGAAAAACCAGAGGGCCCAGAGACAAATCCACGGGAGAACATGCGAACTCCAAATATACAAAGTCAAGGTCGGGAACGAACCCAGGACCTCCTGCATGCCGGGCGAGGTAGTCAACATCTCCCCACCGCGACACGTGGTTGTTCGTGGGTGCAGAAATGTTGCCCGTCTTGTACGACAAGTGCGGTGAAGGGATTTGAATTCCTACGCTTGTCCCCACCTCGTGGAGGCCCTTCCCGCTAGCAGTGGCGTGACCAGGCGATAGCTTGGCTGCAATTTCACCTTTTACCCTTGTTCATTCAAAACAAATGCTACGCAAGTCGAAACAACGTTTTTGCATATGTCAGAATGGATGCGGGTGCATGTCAGGATATAGCCAAATCGTTTGTGATTACAAAAAAAAATCTACTTATAAATGAAATATATAATGAACACGATGCCCCATCCTATCACACCTCTATGATGAAAAACGTGGACGCCAGTTTGTGGAAAATTAACCGCCCTAACTGTCCACCAAGCCGGATAAAAGTACGTGCCACAGATCGTCGATTGGCAGGTCGTGTGTGGTGGGTAAAGTGTGGGTGCTTCCTAGCGTGGAGGAGCAGGCCCAAATACCCTCGAGGGAGAGAGGCTCTCTAAAGATCCTCTAGTATATTTGGAGTTTGCATTTATTTAAAACTTCCATGTTCTCCCTGCGGTCACGTGCATTTTTATCCAGGTGCTCACTGTTTTCCCTCCACATTTATAAAGGTACGGTGAGAGTATTTGGCCGCTATAAAAATTTGCACATGTTCAGCCACTTTGTCTAGCTATTATTTGTGTCCAAGTGACTTCTGAAAAAGAGCAATATAGCTGAGTGGGCCTTACCCCAAAATCTTTTTTCAAAAAAGCTGTAGAGACCCTTCCGCCAGCAGTGGTATGAGCAACTCATAGCAGGGCGAGCAACTTTACCTTTACATTACAACACATGTTTTCGATTGATAATAACAAAGACAAAGATCTCCCGTGTAGCCTTAACAGACTTTTGGGACAAATGCTGTTAGTGGAGCACCTACGAAGGCCGGCACGGCACACGAGAGGATTGGTGGCCAACACCACGCCGGGGCCGCCTCTGCCTCCCGAGTGGCGATGATAACACACAGCACCAGGTTACTCATTCGAGACCGAGTCCACCTAACAACAACCGCCATTTGCCACGAAGTGGCGGTGGCATCACTGCGGCGCTTTTGCCCGGCTCTGTGCACTTTAAAACCACGTGAAGTGTCGACTGCTCACTGGCAGGAGGTCACGGGACAGACCCACGGGTTGACCGACCGAGTCGACCTAACACAACAACACACGCCTACGCGCGCGCACACGCAAACGCGTTGCGTCGCCCTGTGCCAAGCCTGTGTTGCGTGGTGAACCCGCAGGGCGGCACGGTCATCGGCAGCGCACGCTGCAAGGACTTCCGCGGCAGGGAGGGGCGCGAGCAGGCGGCCCTGCACCTCCTGGAGCACGGCATCACCAACCTGTGCGTCATCGGCGGCGACGGCAGCCTCACGGGCGCCAACATGTTCCGCCAGGAGTGGGGCGAGCACGTGCAGAGCCTGCTCAAGCAAGGTGGCTCCCCCAGACCTGTCAGAGCCGGGCAATGGCACGGCATTGGCACTTTGCATCTCTCTCTTCTCACTACATCTGTGCCAACTGCATCTCTCTTCTCACTACATCCGTGCCATCTGCATCTCGCTTCTCACTACATCTGTGCCATCTGCATCTCGCTTCTCACTACATCTGTGCCAACTGCATCTCTCTCTTCTCACTACATCTGTGCCATCTGCATCTCGCTTCTCACTGCATCTGTGCCATCTGCATCTCTCTTCTCACTACATCTGTGCCAACTGCATCTCTCTTCTCACTACATCTGTGCCATCTGCATATCGCTTCTCACTACATCTGTGCCATCTGCATCTCGCTTCTCACTACATCTGTGACAACTGCATCTCTCTTCTCACTACATCTGTGCCATCTGCATCTCGCTTCTCACTACATCTGTGACAACTGCATCTCTCTCTTCTCACTACATCTGTGCCATCTGCATATCGCTTCTCACTACATCTGTGACAACTGCATCTCTCTTCGCACTACATCCGTGCCATCTGCATCTCGCTTCTCACTGCATCTGTGACAACTGCATCTCTCTCTTCTCACTACATCTGTGCCATCTGCATCTCTCTTCTCACTACAGCTCTGTCCTTCGTCCACATTTCTCTCGTCTCGCCATCGCTATGTCTTTCTTCTGTCATCTCACATGGAGTTGAATGAAAGGGCCCCCCACCCAATAATAATTTCTGCGCCAGGCCCCCCGATGGAGCAGCACCTCCTCTGGGGGTGGGAACCCCTTTCTTGCCGAGGGTCGACTAGATGCACGCCACACGTTAGTTGACACAATGACTGTATACATCGACTGCGTTGCTCAGACATACTTGAAAGACAAACGGTGGCTGAGCATACCTGATCAGAAACACAGTGCTGCCAGGTTGAAATGACCCCCCCTCTCGTACCCGATGAGCGCAGCAAATGACGATGATGAACAAACAAAAACATTTCTTGCTGTGGTTTCCCCACCTGATGATGATTGCTTGTGTTGTTGCAATCGAAACGTCGTGATTTGTTTTATTTTAATTTATTTCTAACTACGTGACTTTACCGAGAGAACCAAAGAGTATGGATTCCGGCAGTCACGAAAGCTTCAAATTAAGAACGAACAAAGTTGACTGTGACGATGATGATATTGATGACGACGAGAAACACAACCAACGCCGATGACAATCGTGACGATACGAGAACTTTCTCGTGCGCTGGACCAGGCAAAATCTCGGAGGAGGTGGCGGAGCGCTGCAGCCACCTTCACGTCGTGGGCCTCGTGGGCTCCATCGACAACGACTTCTGCGGCACGGACATGACCATCGGCGCCGACTCGGCGCTGCACCGCATCGTGGAGGTGGTGGACGCCATCATGACCACGGCCACCAGGTGTGACGGGGCCCCCAGCGGGCCGAAACGGCAGTTTACGTCTCATTTTGGTTTTGGCGTTTGCTTTTTACTAAACTAAGCTATTGTATTGTACCAGGTAAGGCCCATTGAGCTATGTAGCTCTTTTTCAGAAGAGACCTGGCTACCACAAATGATAGCTCAACAAAGTGGCTTGTCACGTGGACATTTATAGCAGCCAAATAATCGGAATGCACCTTGATTCTAAATGTGGAGGGAAAAACGGGATGACCCAGAGAAAAATCGACGCGACCACAGGGAGAACATGCAAACTCCAAATATAGAGGCATCAGGGTCAGGATCGGACCCACGACCACCTGTATACCAGGCGAGAGAGTTCACATCTCAGCACTGCAGTGTGTTGCTCCGGGAGCCCATGCCAGCCACACTCAGCCACTGGCAAATTTCACGGGTAAATCGCATGACTGTGACTCTGGTGGGACATTCAGGAGAATCAATTTTATTTTGGAGAATGGAAAATTACTCACACTCAACTCGTACGAATAGCAGTACATTTGAATTAAGCCCAGGTTATTTCGGTGACTTCTTCGTCGAAATCCAGTGAGCGTGAACGTAGTTTCGTCCGATGTGACTGAGCGGTTTCAGCTCGGTTGGCCTGTTATATTATTATATTTATCATATTACGACCTGCTATATTATATTTATATTACGACCCGCTACACCACACGAGCCGCGCAAAACGTGGACATTTTAGCAGAAGCTGAAAAGTTCACACAGAAGCGTCGACACGCGCACGCTTCACATTGCGGCGAGAAACGGGGAGGATTAGAGGAGCATAGTGCAAGTTAGCAATGTCTCATCGACTTTTAACGACTATTCAGCCGGGATTGGGCAGAACACGTTGCCACTACGAATGACGTTCCGGTGGTCGGGACTCACGACCGGGCGGCAGCAAAAGGAGGGGGAGATGGATCGATAAAAATCAGCTCCAACATGGGAGCTCTATGGATTGTTGGCTCAAAAGACTGTAAGAGATGGTGCAGGCTTTGGAAAGGCCTCCATCCGGCAGTGGGTAAACCATGGCTGACGACGACACGTACAGCTGAGATCAGGGGTCGGCAACCCGCGGCTCCGGAGTTGCGTGCGGCTCTTTAAGGACTGCTGCTTCGTGATGTTGTTGATGAAGGAACCACCGTCTCGTGCTCGCGTGCATTGCGACTCTAGAAAGAGATTTTTTTTTTACACCGAATTAACAAAAAGTTGTTTCTCCGTCGCAGCCAATACCGACGATGCCACCACACACCCCGCATCACTTCCTTCCCTCTGTCAGATCTGACAACAGCCGCATAGTCCACACCAGACCTCTCAAGTCTGCCCCTACGCTATTTGAGAGAGGGCCTTAAAACTGTTGTCAGTGTTGCCCCAGAACTATAAACTTCCTCTTGGCCTGCAAACTGCCACGGCAACGGACACTTACTTCGCAATGGGGTCGTCTCACAAGGAAGCGAAAGGGAGAAAAGAAAAATCTTGACCTTATACTGCAGGGAGAAGGGGGGGGGGGTGATGAGGAGACCGGATGTACATGGAATTAAAACACAAAAACACTGTCGCGCCTGTAATTGGACCTACAAATGGGAACCAGACAGCGAAATATTTCGAGTGAAACCACCGCCAGTGGACGCGGCTAAAAGGCACCGACCACGAGCAGCGTTTAACAAGAGGCTCGTGCCACAACTGTTGGGCACGCAAAGACAAAGATCCCCCGTATAGCCTTTAACAGACTGTTGGGGCAAGTGCTGTTAGCAAGCACCTATGAAGGCCGGCATGGAACATGACGGGGTGCGGGTGACCAGGCTGAGTCGACCTAAGGGAGGGCCCAGGACGGGTTCAGATAACCGTCACTGGTGTTGGTGGCCGTGAGCGGGAATTGAACTGGGGTAGCAGGATTCTTAGCTCAGCATGCTAACCACTGCGCCACCGCTCTCCACACCCACGCAGAAAGAAAAAAATCTTCCGTATAGCCTTTAACAGACTGTTGGGGCAAGTGCTGTTAGCGAGCACCTATGAAGGCCGGAACGGCATATGAGGGGGTGGGTGGCCAGCACCAAGCCCGGCCGCCTTTGTCTCCCACAGTGGGGATGTTTACACATCGCGCCAGATATTCATTTGAGGCTGAGTCGACCTAGGCAAGGCCCAGGACCGGTCCAGATAATCGCCACTGGTGTTGGCCGTGAACGGGAATCGAACTCGGGCCACCGGGTTCGCAGCGCAGCGCGCTCACCGCTACGCTACCGCACCCACGGAGAGACGCGCGCGTGTGTGTGTGTGCGTGTCTGTGCGTGGGGCCACATGAAAGGCTGCTGCTGCTGAGAGAGTGCTGACGTGAGCAACCACTGTTGAGAATTCCTCCCCTTGTACGGCTCGGGTCATAGGTGGGCCCAAAGTAGTGTGAGGACAGTGAAATGGAAACATGAAAATGTTTCAGATAGACTTGTCGGCAGACGTACAGAGAGACACGCATTTAAGGTGATGCAGGTAGACGGAGAGAATTATAGAAAGATAGGGGGGGGGGGGGAAACAAATGCAGATAAATAGAAATCGATAGATATACAGATAGACATATTTCCGTTGTTTATATTCAGACGGGACAATTTTATTCGATTATTTTTCATCTAATGCGTGGGAGGAAATCGATATCCCCAGGAGAAACCCGCACGCAATTATTCCAGCGTAATTGTGGAAAAAGACAACGATCATTTGATGCTGTCATCAGGTCCTTGGCTGGTTGATGTTGCAACTGAAGATGCCAAGCCTGAGAGTCACCGAATGATTCAAGCCCTCGCAACCCGATGAATTGTCACGAATTTGGCTCGCGAATCGATTTGTTGTTGCCATTGTGATGAATGCGGCATCTCTAGTGGCTGCAGGGGTGACGTGAACCCCTGGCATGCACAGTATTCCCTCGTTATTCACCAACTTGTGATCCGTCAATCGCATCTCGAACTCTGCACGACTGCATCGAGAGAGAAAGAGGGATAAAGTGATGAGAGAGAACGTGATGAGATAAAATGATGAGAGAAAGTGATATCTGATGATAATGTGCATGCATCTAATAGCTTATTTATGTATTTTCTGTAAAATAAAAATAACATTAACATTTTTTATAGTTTAGTTTTAGAGAGCATGGGGAGGCCTTCATTCAGCAGCGAAATGTTCCATTAGCGAGCATCTCCGGGACGTATCACCCGCAAATAACAAAGGAATACCATATTGCCATACACGGTGATCAATGTGTATATCATCGTATATATATAAGCCACTGATTTCCTAACGACCTTCTTACATTCGCCTCAACGGGTGATGTTGAGAAAGCGATGGCTTCATGACGACAGCAGGAGAGAGTTAAAAGGGTCCAATCATCATAACGATAATAAGTGCACGGAGACTTGCGGTGTGGTGGGTGAACGCAACGTGGGAGGCGACGACACACGGGCGCAGGAAGTTGCGAGTGAAGTCCATGGGAACGGTTGCTGCGTTGGCAAGCAAACAAAAGAGTGACATGCAGGATATGTGAAAAGTTCAGATATGGGAAAAGTTCAGATATGCGAACATCTGCAGAAAATAACAGCGACACCTTTGCTCAAACAAGGATGCCCGACAAAAACAAAGCACAAACCCCCTTTACACACCGTAGCAATAATCTACTGAACTTTGATGAGTAAGCAAATGTACGCAGGGTTCAAACGTGAGTGGGAAAAGTAACCAGAGTGGGAGTGATAGCAGAGTGATACAGAGGTAACTAGCCGCAGGTTTGCAGTGAATTAGTCGGTGTTGGATCATGATCGTCAGTCAACTCTCCTGTTTTACGGAGCCAGCGAGGTCGGAGGAGGTCGCTCCACACCCCAGATATGATGACAGCAGCTTCTGACGCGGAAGTCTAACCTCGGACGTGTGCTTTGTTGCAGCCACCAGCGGACGTTTGTACTGGAGGTGATGGGGAGGCACTGTGGGTGAGTCTCCTTGCAGGGCCCTCTCAATTACCTCCCATTAGCACGGTTGGCTATGTACGGTGCGAAAGAAGTTCAACATACATGCATAGATACAACAAACCGCCGTCTCATGCAGGGATTCATTTCAGCTGGGTCTGTCCGGGGTCGACTACTCAAAACATATTGTTGCACTCGGCACAACCACATCCATAGTCCCTCTCGCCACGGCTCTGGCGACTAGAAGTCGCTCGCTGCCTACTCCGTCCACTCGACCAGCGCGCCGGAAATTAATCGGTGAGAAAATCAAGCCCCGGTCACAGCTGTCACATTTGATTGATGGGGCATACAGCCAGCACTGCCGAATGCAATTAACATCACAGTTAATTACATTGCCATCCGTCGTGACGTCTAATCACTTGATATAATATCTGAGTGGCGACACAGTGTTTGGGTCACCGCGCCATGAACCCACGACCCGAGTTCAATTCCCAGCCAAGGCTGACCATCGGTGGCGAGTGATGTCACAACTGGTGCTGGACCACCACCTCTGCTATTCTTCACCAACCTGAAGTATTGATGTATGACCATATAACCTCCCATGACTGACCTAGTATGGGGAGGTCTTCATCCAGCAATGGATTGAAGGAAGGGTTGTAAACCATTATCTTATAATAATAATAATATAAAATGTAAATGTCATGCTATTTGAATTAAAAAGAACAACACTTTTTTGAGAGACCACATTTTAAATGTCATCGCCCAAATACAAGCCTCTCTCCTCCCTCGCTGTTTTGAGTAAAAGTCATTACGGTAAATGTTAACCATTAAATATGTATCAGTTGTTAGGCAGAGTTTGTGAATGCCAGTGGTGGAGAAGTATTTTGGGTCCCTAAATGTAATCTTTTTTAATCTTTTCCATCATCCGTGTGTTTATAGTCATGTTTTTTTAATTACAGTCATGCTGTTCACTGCTGTGGTTTTGCATTACTCATATCTATTGCGCTGTGTTTATTTTCTCTAAATTAATCCGCTCGATTTATGTAAATGATGAGAAACTCATGGGGACTGACAGAATGGGAATGTGGATTGGTAAGACGGCGACACATTCTCACTCTTGTATCCTAGTGCCAGTCTCAGTCTCAAACGAGCAACGTGGCAGTGATTCTCCCAGAGAGAAATTTCGATGTTTAATTTCACCGTTAATTTTGCACTGCTGCTGCTGATTACGATTTTAATCGTTGTGTGTTTACTCTGTACATTGCTATTCATTTTATCCATCCTGCTTTCATGCGATTCATTTTCAGTTTGTTGAGATAGTTTTTCTTGTGATGATTGAACAATGTACTTATTTTTACTCCCTTGATAAAGAAACTTTTCAATGTTTAACAAACAAAAAAAGTTCAGCCCTTTATCAATCCACTACTGACCGTACTTCACCACACTGGTCAATGCGGGTTGATGCAACGAGGACCAGGAGTGATTCAGTTATCATTTGCAGTTACTGGTTATCCGCGTCGCCGTGTCACAGTGAGCGTTCCCATGACATCATTCGCAAGCATCACGTGTTTTATTATCAAATTATTTATTTATACTGGAAGAATCCGATGAGCTATGAAGCTCTTTTTCACAGTCGTCCAGTAGGGGCGTGTAAGAACGTCACAACCACCAATGCAACAATTTGATAACAGGCCATTGTTTAAAAGCGTCATGGTCCAAATTTGCCAAATAAAAAAAATTCCATCGCTATTGATTGAATTTGGAAACACAGCAATCGAGCTCCCTTCTGCTAAAACCTACCAGGACACTCCGTCCACACCAACTCCCTCCCACAAAAAACGATCCTGAGACTTGGTAAGTCTTTCCAGTGTAAACATGCGGAGTGAATAAAAATACAAATCCACGAGCACGTTTGATAACGATGAACTGCACTGTGTGTGTGTGAGAGAGACGACCTCTGCTGTAGCGTGTCCACTCTGGGTGTGCGGTCCGCAGCTACCTGGCTCTGGTGAGCGCTCTGACATGCGGTGCGGACTGGGTCTTCATCCCCGAGAGCCCCCCGCAGGACGGCTGGGAGGACCGCATGTGCGACAAACTGAGCGCGGTAAGGGCAGCGCCCATGTGTACATACACACGTGTGAGCGTGTATGTGTACATACACGTGGACATGCAAATGTGCATGCATGTGTACATGCACACGTGTGAGCGTGTATGTGTACATACACGTGTACATGCAAATGTGCATGCATGTGTACATGCACACGTGTGAGCGTGTATGTGTACATACACGTGTACATGCAAATGTGCATGCATGTGTACATACATGTGTACATGCAAATGTACATGCATGTGTACATACACACGTGTGAGCGTGTATGTGTACATACATGTGTACATGCAAATGTGCATGCATGTGTACATACATGTGTACATGCATTCGTGTGAGCGTGCATGTGTACATACACGTGTACATGCAAATGTGCATGCATGTGTACGTACATGTGTACATGCAAATGTACATGCATGTGTACATGCATGTGTACATGCACTCGTGTGAGCGTGCATGTGTACATACACGTGTACATGCAAATGTGCATGCATGTGTACATACATGTGTACATGCAAATGTACATGCATGTGCACATACATGTAAATACATGTGTACATGCATGTGTACATGCATGTATTATGTACATACAGTACATGCATGTGTAGATACATGTACTGTATGTGGGGAGCAGTCGCGCAGTGGCTAGCGCACCGTATTCCAAATCCGACGAGCAGAGTTTGATTCCCACTCACGGCCAATCGATGATGACGCAGCAGCAGAGTGATCATGGCCAATCGACGATGACGCGCGATGCTCATCCGTGGGCGATTGAAATGCACGAGCTGTAGCCAGCCGTCCGTGTCAGTCCTCCGTAAGAGTCGGCGCGCTGCCTCAAATGACCCCAGCCACGACACTTTACACCCTCTGCCTCCGGCATTAAGACCGCAGCTGTCAGTCAAAGCCCCTCCACCTACAAGCAGCAGGGAAGATCCCCAGGCCTGGTTACAGCCCCTCTGGGATAGGCGGCGGGGGGTGTGGTGGGGTGGGGGGGCAGCCGAGCCGTTGTGTGGGGGTGGTGCACCATAACAATGATTCACTTCAAAAGATACATTCAGGTGGGGTGGGCAAAGGGGGTTATTTGGTGGTTTTTGGGGCCAACCTCAGCAGCAGACTAATTGCACCGGGCCCTGGGTGACGCTGGGATACGATGCGGCCTGCATGAGGCATCTCTTCCTCCCTCCCTCTCACCCCCACCACCACCAACCACCATCCAGCCCCCACCTGATGAAGACTCAGGTCACCATCTCCTTTAAAATGTTTCATTGTCAAGTCAACAAGTGTTCGTGCAATCCTGAACACCGTTTGCAACGATGACAGTGATGATGATGATAATTACAATTTGACAATCCGGCATGCCGAGAAAATCTACAGTGCGATGATGACCCTAATCATAGTTGCTCGTTTTGTTTTGCGTTTGGCATTTTGTTGGAGTTTGTTTAACATTGTGTCGTGCAAGCGAAGGAGGGGGGGGGGGATGACCCTATGATGCATTCTCAAACTATGACCCTTGTGGCAAGTGCCTTGATTGTGATTGGTCCGATGGTGTCTAAGCAGTTGGCATAGCATATTAGCATAGCACATTGCGAAAAACGAGGGAATACGGTAGTAACAAAGCAATTCATCTTGCACGCTTTGTAATTTGCCAACTGCAAGTGAAAAGATCCCTGCATAGCGAGCGCTCTCCTTGTGGCTATCCCACACCGCGCCATTGGGCATCGGTGGGGTTGTGCATTAAACCCACGGGGTCATCGCGATCACACCGCGTTAAAAGGTCATCTATTACCGCTGAATCAGGGCGCGGCGGTGCCGCGGTCGAGCGCCTGCATTGCATTCGCAAGGTCGTGAGTTCAATTCTCGATTGGTGGTTGAGGGGGTGGACCCAGACAATCATCCCGATGGGGCCATTAAAAGAGGTCCCGCTTTGTGTTGAAATGGTAACGGTGGTTGAGCTATGGATAGGCTCGCCCCCATATTTGAAAAAAATGTCATTTCCAAGGCTGGCTCAAGGCTGTAAAGAACAGCGCCACCCACTGTTCAAGTGAACGGGAAACCACGTTCGACTCATTTGGTTATCGCTCGGCGTGTGACACATTCACGCTAAATGCAGCCCATCTCGTGAGGTCTCAGAAAGCTAAGTAGATGTGAGCCTGGTTTGTACGCGGATGGGTGGCAATCAGGGCTTGTCAGGTATTGTAAGTGTCGGGTGGCCAGGAGATGTAATTGCTTAGTGTCACCCTCTCCTATGTGTGGTGAGTTTTTTTTTTTCCGGGTACTCAAGTTTTCTTGGCACATGAAGCCAAACTTTGTTCAATAAAATTGGCCGAACATCCAAAATGTAGCAGGACTAACTTTCTGTAAAATAGTCCCAAGACTATTGTACAGAAGCGAAGCTTCTCCTGGGTAAATTATTGCCATTATTTCTTGTTAAAATGTTCGGTCGGACTTTAAAATATCAGTGCCACTACAAGAAAAGACCACAGATCTAATGTGGTCACGTAGAGCAAATTGTCGCTGGCAAGTGCAAAGTTACCGTATTTTTTTTATTGCTCCGAGGCGAAAGCGCATTAACGAAAACACTTTGGCTCACGGCCGCGTCGAGCACTTGATCGCGGGATTACAAACGGTATATAAAGGGGTGCCATTAGGGAAGCACTTAGGCACACGTTGATAGGCAAGGGCATAGGACGTATTGCATGCGAGCGCGATACACAATGCATTATCGTCCGTAAGTGCCGGATTATTTGCGGGCCAGTGGGAAAAAGAAAAAAAAAAGTCCCCGCCAGCGGAATTTTCCGCTCGCGCGCAATGCGACCGAGTTCGCAATCAATGACTCTTAATAACTCCCTCGTACTTTCGCGATGCTGTATTCAGAATTGCAGCCGAATCGAAAAACTGCACACATCGGGGGACCTGCAAAAAACGTAAACTTTAAACATTCAAAATAATAAACAGCGGCAGCGTGAGCGGTCGAATGAGGCATTTTCGCAGCGTGTTAATGTAGCGGGTTTTTTTAGCCAGTGGTCACGTGGCTTACCGCTGGGACGAAGCTGCCTTGTGTCATCATCTCAGCCCGTTGATGATATATATTGAGACTGATTGTCAGAATTGTTATTCATTATTCCAATGTGCGCGAATGGAAAAGTAACAAGACCATCGTTTGCAAACGTTTGTAACTCTACCGCTGCATTTCCCCACGTAGAATATTGTCCGTCATTCTTACGGAGTGGCGGCACGGTGAATGTCCCACTGCGTTATGAACCCCGTTGACCTTTTGAGTTCGGTTCCTGGCCACGGCTTACACCAGTGGACGAATAATATCTGAACCGGTCCCGAGTTCCCCCCCGCCCCCCTTCACTAACCCCTTACTGACCAGCTCGGTGAAGTTGAGGTCAAAAATCCCCATGACGGGCACGGCGCGAGGAAGCCTTCGTCCAGCGGTGGATTGACAAAGGGCGATCCAGTGAAGCAAATTAACACATCACGGTGGCAAAAACGTGCGGCTCTCCACACTGGTTCTGCTAACAACTACGAACAGTGGAACGAAAGTTAACCAATGGGTCCCCCCGCACTTGCTCCATTAACCGCATTGGCCGCTATTAACGAACCGCAGTCACACGGCGAGGCTTGCCACCTGCGGCGTGCAACAAACGGGGTCATCTCATGGGTATGAAGAATAATTCACACGTACTACATGCGCGCGCGTTGTCCCGACCGGTGCATTATTGTTACCGCCATTACTGACAACGACCGGGACCTTTAACAGATTTCGCGGGCCAGCAGCTGCCCCGACAAGACGACGACGCTGGGAGGACCAGCGCCCGCGTGGCAACCCGTGTACCTCAAACTGCGGCAATGTCATTTCAGACGCGGGTGCACAGGAAGAGGCTGAACATGATCATCGTCGCCGAGGGGGCCATCGACGCACACAACCAGCCCATCACGTCGGAGCTGCTCAAAAACGTGCGCCACCCACCACCCCCCTCACCCCCCCCACCCCACCCTAGACCCCCCCCTCCCCGCCCCCCCCCCTCCCCCCAGCTCCTCATCGACCGGAACTCCTCGCACGCTCACCTGTACCCGGGCATTATTTACAGCCGGGGCCTACCTGCCGGCTCATCACACGTGGAAAATATCTCCGCACTCGGCACGCCGCATCCTGTATTGCGCCTCGTCAAGGCCGTGGCTGCTGATCACGGGCCGCTTCGTGCAGTCTACCAGCGACCCGGGAGACAATCAGCGAGAGAGACCCAGCTCAGGGGCATGTGGCTGAAACCCAAAAGAAGCTCATCGGCACTGGCCCAGTGCTTTGACCCCTAGGGGCTGCCCGGCCACCTCTGTGGGGAGAACTTTCAGTTTGAAAAGGCCACGATGAGGTAGTTGCAGACACACCGAGGGCAGCAGAGGAGAAGCAGTGACCTCCGTTCAAAGCGTAGGCTTGCGATGCAGAGCACGTAGAGTATACAGGTCTGACGGTGTGACAGGTAAGAGTCGAGACATTTCTTGCGTCGAGCAGGGTCAAAAGTTGTGCGACTGAGCGGATGAGTGGGTTATGCATCGCCAAAAAGGTAGAAAGTGGCAAGGCCCCTTGGAGGTTCTCGAATATAACAAGGGCGTCAGTAACCAATAGAAAAGTTAAATCTGCTAGGCGCAGCGTGTGCAAATCCCCCCCCCCCCCCCCCGTGGATTCACGCGCGAGCTCTCGCCATGCGGCCTGTCACCTTCCCTCCCGTCGGCGCAGCTCATCGTCAAGCGCCTGGGCTTCGACACCCGGGTCACGGTGCTGGGCCACGTGCAGCGCGGAGGGACGCCCTCCGCCTTCGACCGCATACTGGTGCGTCAACCGTGTGCATCGCGCGCCATGAAGAAGGCCCATTGCCCGAAACGTCACCCGATTATATATCTTTAAAAATATATATATTTTTGAGGCCACACACACACACACGGTGTTATTTGAGGAATACGCTCGGATTGTGAGTAGCTGTTCGTTATCTCATTTTATATTTATAGAGCGCCTCAGTTCAAGGCGCTTCACACGGTTTCAAAGCGGCAGTAAAAACCGTGATTTAGATATTCTTTGGATCTTTTGGAAAAGTCACGTAGATAGACTTAAAGAAAATAACAAAAAAAAACTACGACGTTTCGATCGCAACACAAGCATTCGTCGTTCCTGGTGACGACCGCAACAGAGGGCGACGTGGGGGTCACGCAGGGCAGGGGAGGGACGGGACAGAGTGGAGGGGCGTCGAGGGCAGGTGAAGAGGAAAGGAAATGGGGCAATGGAGACTCGTTGAGCTCGGCGAGAAACGGTGCCGCCCCCGTGATGCGTGGATCAAACCGGTGTATGGTGTACGGTGCTTTTTTATGGAAGATTTCTTTGCTGTTTTTTCCTGGATTTTTCTGTTTGCGCATATTCACTTTAATATGTTTTCCTGTTCATGTTTTTGTTTTTTGTTTGTTGCGGTTGCACCCGATTCGAGAGCCGAATGGCTCACAGGGCTCTACCAAATAGATTAAATGAACACTATGAGATCTCTTTTACCAGTGGCAAAATATAATGGAAGGATTTTACCCCTTTAACTGGTACAAAACTGACACCTTTATATCATTAGATTAAATGAAAACAAATCAGCCGAGACGCCGGCGTGCGGCGGCAAGGGCGGCTGATGTGAACGCTGCCGCGGGATGCGACGCGTCATAGCCGCGCGCCGGTCCTCGCGCCGGCCCGTGCGCGCGCCGATCGAGCGATGCCCTCGGGGTGGTTTAGACGCCGCTGTAGAACAACAACAAACCACGTGGCGTTGTGCTCGTTGTGCTGCAGGCGAGCCGCATGGGCTTTGAGGCCGTGCTGGCCCTGCTGGAGGCCACGCCGGAAACTCCGGCGTACGTGGTCGCGCTCACCGGCAACCAGATCGTGCGCAACTCCCTCATGCAGTGCGTGCAGCAGGTGAGACGTCGTCATCGGCCATCATCTATCTACTGCTGGAGGAAGGTCTCCGCAAACCGTTGCCACCACCGCCGCAGTATCATGGTTCACGCCCGTTGGAGTAAATCCAAATTGTAAATGTCGTGTGGATTTACTCTCCAACACTCCGGCGTTTTGTTTACGTGACAAATCCCTTACTGATTGGCTGTGTCGGGTGGTGGAGGGTTATGACACATTTATACTGAAGCGATCGAACCCAGAAACCTTGATTACGAATCACCTTCATCTGTCCGGGTCAGCAACCCAGAACATATTTCCACACCCGGCACACCGCATCCAGTATACCTCGAGTTACAACTGCGACTGCGAGCCGCCGCGTGCCGCCTACTCCAATCCACCAGCGACCTGGAGAGTATTCAGCGAGACGCTGAGCCCTGGCGACGGGTGCGTGTGTTTGCGGCCGAGTGATCCGCTCACGCTCTGCTGCGTTGAACGCCGTCGTGCACCGTGCGCACAGACCCAGGCGGTGCAGAAGGCGATGGACGAGGGGCGATTCGAGGACGCCGTGAGACTCCGCGGAAAGTAAGACCCCGACCTCGTTAATTGCCACATACATTTCATCATCGGCATGACCGTTTGATGTTTTTTAAAAAGCCCGAACTGTATAAATACAAGTGTCGGGGTTACACACGGTCGATGCTTGGGGCGGAGCAGCGGTGCAGTGGTTAGCGAACTTCGCTCTGAACCCGGGGACCAAAGTTAAATCCCAGCCATGGCTAACATCAACGGCGAATGATGCCAGACCCAATCCCGCCCTGCCAAACCAGCCTCGCTTCACCGACGTGGCGAGGCCCCTTGGCAGTATTGTTAAACTGACACTGCGAGTGAGACACTTATCCTGGTTGTGTTGAATTACACTGGTCAACACACTTTTTCTGGCATAAGGTTTTCCAACGGTTTTAAGGTAATTTTGGGGTGCTGATTCCAAATCTAGCATAAGTTTTTGTCTATCACATCAGGTTTTTGAGATATCAAATATTGCATTTTCAGTAAAAACTGCAGAAGAAAAATATAAAATAAATGTGGATATCTACATAAAATTATATTATAAACACACTATCTTAAAAATACAGCACCATATTTTAACACTAAAGCAGTCATTGACTCGCAACAACTTGCAAACATAAGTGACAGAGTTAATTTCGGAAAAAATCAATGAAAATGGGGTATGCCGATAGCATAAAAATAAGATGTGATAGAGAAAATCTGAGATCAGATTTGGAATCAGCACCCTGAAATTAGTCTAAAACAGCTGCAAAAGTCCAGGCCAGATTTTTTTTTTTGTTGACCTGTGTTATCTTCGTACAATGTGGGTCGGTGAAGCTGGATTCGGATATCACTCGCCACCAACGTGAGCCAGGGCCAGAAATGAAACTCAGGTCAATGGGTTTAGAGCACGGCGTACCAACCATTGTGCCACGGGCTAGCCCATCATTTCCACATTCCACGTTATAAACAAAGATGTGGTATTAATGTCATTGTCATTAGACGAATACTGTCCCTGCACCCGCACGTTGTCATTCAAACGCGCGTGCTCCAAAATAACCACCCGTCGAATATATATAACTACATCAGAAAACGACGCTGTACACGCGTCAATGAATAAACTAGAATACAAATGAATGCGTGGACGAATGCGTGGGCTTGCTCAGCAATGTTTAACTCGATAACCTCCGCTTCTAATGGGTGAGGGAAGGGGCCACACGAAGTCGGGATGGCTAACTCAATAATTGATGCCTTGTACGACGTCAACTGGTGTCATGGCATCGAGTCTCAAGAGAATCCTGCTTAGGATGCTTGGCTCGTGCCTTTTCCACAATGTCTGTTGAACTTTTTCCGCACCGTAACGTAGCCGACCGTGCCAATCGGAGGACACGAACTTGGAACAGATATGTCAGCAGCCTACTTGCTGTACTGCATCCCAGTGGCACATCATAGCATAGAACGTCGGTGTGTATCCACACACCGAGGCTCTTTCTGTAGCACTTTGCGATTCCAGACTCTCATCCTTAAGCGGTCCACCAACCCCATTGCCGAGTGGCTGGATTTCAAGCGCACGTTTGCCACTACACCCAGTAAAACATAAATAACTTCAGAAAACTGTTCAGGCGAGGTGTACTGCAGATTTATAGTATACTACGATACATTTGCATTGCGGGTGAGTGAAGTGGGTAGCGCAGGGAGTAGCGTCACTGCGCTCTGAACCTGGTGACCTGAATTAGATTCCAAGCGACAGCGAACGTAAGTGGGGTGAGTGATATCCGAATCGATCCTGGTCACACCAATCATCCTTTCACTGACCCCCGCACTGACCGGCACGGTGAAGTATGGCCAAAACAACGCCACGATCGTAATGCTGCAAGGAAGGCCTTCATCCAGCAGCGGATTGACAAGATATCTATTTAAGGTTGATTGCTTCGCTATTTTGGCAAATCGCCCGATGATGCTGGATGTAACTACCAGCGAAACGTCGTACTACTCAAATCGTAAATGTTGTGGATTTAGTCTCCAACACTCCAGTGGGCTGAAGTAGTAACTAATTGGCGCCTTTTGTTTTTGTGACAAACCTTACTAATTGGCGTTTTGTTTACATGATAAATCTGGCTGTGTCGGGTGGTGGAGGGTTACGACACATTTATCCTGACGCGATCTAACCCAAAAAACTTTCTTTTGAATAATATTGGTCGTGAAAGTCTACGTGTTAAACAAAGATATGAACGTTAATATACAAAATGCACCAATAAGAGAAATCGTGGGGGGAAAAGGTGAACAAATCACAGCTTTTCAAAACATGCCACACGTCTCGTTTAACAATAAAAGTTACGCGATGCAATGGTGTGGGACGTTTGCATCTTGAGATTAAGGGGAAGTGGTGTTTAAAGGTTATTTTAAGAAGATGGTAGATGGAGGCTTCGGGACAGAGTTGGAATGAAAGCTGTTGATAAAGACACAGGCAATCACAAATAACTATTCACCATAGGTGCAGAGAGCCAGGGTGGCATGTGCAGTGATTATTGCACATGCAGCCCTAGCTGCCTGCAATGGTCATTGAACATGCAGCCGCACCTCAGAATAGCACGGTTAGCTACGTACAGTGCGGGAGAGGTTACACACATATCGTCAGCTGTGATCAATCCACTGCTGGATAAACGCCTCCCAGAGCCGTTGTTATCTCTCATGATCCTGCAATGCAACGGATCCATCTTGCACACGACTCCACGCCTGAGCCGACTTCATCGCTCCATCTCCGTAGCGGGACGTGCTCTCTGGCACGCTCCCTCTCTTGGCTGCCGAGCCATCGTTCTCTCAAGCACCTGCCATCACCATTCCTTCTCGCGACGGTGCCCTGCACCATGGCCCACTTAACTCTTTGTCAATATATCTCTAATAATAATACTGATATAATAATAGATGTGCGATCGTAACACTCATGTGCGTGCCCGTATGCACGTAAACACATGAACACACAGTGAACGTGACCTAATGCAAGCATCCTGCCAGATATGGGTCCACGTAGATTTGCGGACATCCTGCCGCCGTGGCCGAATGTGATTTGTGTCTTTGTTTTTCTGTACCGCCCGAAAGGAGTTTCCAAAACAACCTCAACTCGTACAACCTATTCGCGAACAACAAGGCCCCGGTCAGCAAAGCCAAGGTGAGAGCCGAACCCGTTCGTTTGAAGGTGTCCGTCAAGCTCGCGCGGGGTGGGATGGGGGGGGTGTCCTTGGCGAGAGAGCACAACGGCGGTGCCGGAATCCGAGCCGTCGCCCGTCACGCAGCGAGACGGTCGCAGCGAGACACGGCGGCACGAGGTTCGGTCGTAAACAAAGCAAAAGAAAACACTCCGTAGCTGAACGCAGAGGCATCAACGGAAATTACACCGCGCTGCAGATGGAGGTGCCAAGTATATATATAAAATATACGGGTCTCATTTGAAGGACTTTGTTTACGAATAGAATTGCGTACGGTATCAGCAAATGACCTCTGCGAGTGTGCAGACTCAGTTTTGAGAGGACGCTGCTTTGGATTTTGGTCACAAACGACAAAACAAATGAGATGGACACGACAAATGAGACAGTTCGAATGAGACAGATACCACAAACGAGACGGTAAAACTCAGACAGACACTCCGGTGAGACAGACATGAGAAATGAGATGGTGCCACTGAGACAAAGCGTCGAATTGACAGGACGAGCAGGACACAAATGAGGGAGTGCATATTGAGACCCGTGGCGTGAACGAGACAAACGGCACAACTGAGACAGACAGACACAACCATACACACATCACAAACGAGTCAACACACGGCAAGAGAGACGGTTGTCCGACGCCAACCCATGGATGAGGCGCCAGCAGTTTTAAGGGGAAAGCCTCCAGGTTTGAGAGAAAGAAAAAAAAATTCCCTTGCTGATATTAAAGCGCGGGGCACGATGTGGTTCGTAACTGCAGGTGTGGCTTGACGGAGCCGATGGGAATCCCGCAACCACCTCTCAGCAAAGCTGACGCAATAGTATTCACGTTTGAGTCATCATCGATGCCCTTTCGGCCCCGGTCAAAAGGCCCGCACGTAAGGGTAATGGATCAGTCAAACCCTGCACCAGCAGCCTATCAGGAACCTACTTGCTGTACTCCTTCCTCACAGGCACCACCTCGTTACCTGGCATGTGGGTGTCTCACGCGTATGATGGTTCCATCCGTGTGTGATCCACCAACACCGGCCTAAAGCTGTCGTAAAGTAAGCGCGAGTGCACACCAGCGATATGGCATTGATGTCACGAAGTTTACGGGTCACGCCTTGAACCGCGGACACTCGATGGCTATGCACAGACGGAAAATTAAAAACTCTCCCCGTCAGCACGCAGAGAGACTGTGGTCACCACCCAGAGCAGAACCACGGAGCGTATAACGACGACTCAATGCCCGATTCACGAATACGACGGAGACATCGTTCCAGCGATGCGCCACCCCGCTACTCCTGGCGGACTAATCCGTCTCATCAACCATCACGCACGCACGCACACACGCACACACCATCGACGCCAACGGGGGCCGTGAGCGGCGTGTCGTTGTGTGTCACACAGACGGCCTTCACGGTGGCGGTGCTGAGTGTCGGAGCGCCGGCTGCCGGGGTGAACGCTGCGGTGCGCTCGGCGGTGCGCGTCGGCATGACGTGCGGCCTGCGCGTCCTCACCGTCAACGACGGCTTCCAGGGCTTGGCCACCGGACAGGTACGCGGGCCGTCGGAGAGAGACGCGGGCCGTCGGGGAGGTACGCGGCCTGTGGCACCGACCTTGGCGGGCTACGCCGTGGCTCCAGCCGTTCGGCAGCGACGTCCCGACGTTCCGCTCGGCGAGCTGGGAGCTTCTTCCCAGCGTTCCTAAGTTTTTCGGGAGAAAGAGCGACCCCCTGCAGTGCGGGCCGAAACGTCGGACGTCACGCCGAACGACGCGCGGGACGAACCGATGCGCGGCGCCGTGCGCTCACCGCCATGTGTGCAGCTTCTCCCCACCCCACGCATCAATGGTGTCACAGATAATCATTTTTTTGGTATCATCGTTATTGTAATTGCGATCATTATTAGACTGCCGCTAAGCGTGTCACATCACGTCTGCCTATTCACAGTGTGCTCCCCCCCCCGTCGCGGGCTAAAGTCACTGTCTGTCTTAATAGATAGACACGAGCTTGATATTGAAGAGCTCACAGCTCACACCTGCCTGCCCTGCTTCGATGGCCCTGACAGGATACTTACCAACGACACAGACTTTGTCCACTCGCACAAACACAAAAGCACAATTCTAGATTTGAAGCTTTCGTGACTGCAAGGATTCATATTCTTAGGTTTTTTCGGTAAAGTCACGTAGGTAAAAAATTAAAATTAAAATTAATAAAAATAAAATAAAAATCTCGACGTTTCGGAGGCAACACAAGCTTCCGTCTTCAGGTGGAACCGTCACAGCCCTACAGCTGTATCAATCCTTGCAGTCATTTTTTTTCATTTTTTTTTACTTGATACAGCTGTAGGGCTGTGACGGTTCCACCTGAAGATGGAAGCTTGTGTTGCCTCCGAAACGTCGTGATTTTTATTTTATTTTTATTTTATTTTACTTTTATTAATTTAAATTTTTTACCTACGTGACTTTACCGAAAAAACCTAAGAATACAAAAGCACAAGGTACATACGTTTGAGATGGATTGTCAAACGCGCTGCTGAGCACAGAGGGATGAATGGAATGCGTGAATGCGTAGACCGATGGCTGAACGTATTCACGGAAGCACAAATGTTTTGACCAACATAGATTGTCTCTAAAGTCTGGCCAAAAAGAGCACGTGCTTTCGGCTCAAATGAATCCATCACAGTCGTCGGTAATTCTAGATGCGGACCAACGATGTCCATTTCGCCTTGACGACGGCATTGTGCCCAAGGTCACATGAAGGACACGTGACAGGTAGGGCCCACCTCGAGTATTGAACGTATTGCCACGCGCACCTGAATAAATTATTCATTCTGCCTTTGGCATTTCATTTTACATTAGGCTTGATGTAAAGACAACTTGTATAATTAATGGAGGTTACCACACTCAAATTAAGGGAATCAGTTCTGGCATGAATGCACATAACTTCAATAGCGTGATAGTTATGTGCTTTCTGTGAGACAAGGGTATGAAATGAACCCATTGAGGCCCATTAAGCAACGGTGCCTCTTTTGCAAGGGCGACCCGGGTCACATAAGTGAACTTATTTTTTTTAAAAAAGTTGTGGACTTCTACGCTTGTATATAACGTTAATTATTCCAAAAAAATAATAATTTTGGCTAACATCCCAAGCAGGACTATCCTAAAGGAGTAAAACAGTTCGAATGAATCTCGAATTTTCATGGCCATTCCTAATTCAGAATCAGATGTCACAATCGTCACAGAAACGCAAGTTTCTGTGGCTCGTAGACTATTAACAATACTGCATTATTCATTCCACGGACTTCTCGCTGCTGTATTTTAAGTTCAGTACAGAATATTCAAGTCACGTTCAGTTTGGCACGGAGCCGGGTGGGTGGGGGGGTTGACAGCAATGATGCTGGGGATATTATTGAATTATAAACTTTCAAAACGTTGAAAAAAATACAGTGACTCACCCTCTCTCTCTCTCTCCCTCCCTCCTCATCGCCACCTTGCAGCCTGCAGGTAACTCTGCTGAAGTGAAATCCGGTAGAACGAGCAGAGCTGGTCCTGGCGAACACCAGGGGGTCCTGCTTAATTGCTTGCTGAGTTTTGCTCGAATCGAGAAAAATATTTTTGTTTCATCTTGGTTACCGACAAAAACAATTGCTACTTGGGCACGTAATTGACCGTGATTGTTCTTCACATTCAGTTTGTATTTGTATGTTGTATGAGGAATATGTCTTCAAATCTGTTACATCCTTTCTATTTTATATCTCGTCACGTTGAAATAATTAGAACATTTTTGCGAGGATGTGACCTCACTGGCCCAATCAGTGCAACACATCACAGTCAGCCAAACAAATCCTCCAAAGCGATAAGATCACTCATTTTCATTTTAGTTCATTTATTAGGTATAGCCCTGTGAGCCATTCGGCTCTTGAGTTTGTAACTCAGTCATTCGTTTCACTCTGATCCAAGTTTAAAAAGACAACTCTAGAGGATTCCCCAACTCTGTTAAAGCAGGCGTGTAGATGTTTTTCTTTATCAGAGACGATAAGTGACTTGGTTGAGACTATGACAGCCAAGGCAAGTTGAGTTTCAAGTTCATTTTGTTGAACAAAGTGAGAACTCAAGAGACCGGGATAGGAGAGTCTCTCTATTGCAGGAGTGATCCGGCTCACCAAAATGACAAAATAAAAACAATTAACGCACACAGCAATGAAGCAAACAGAAGTCATGGCAAAAGCCAACTGCATCACGTGAGCACGTGGGAACGCCGTGATACTTGGGGAGCAGAGTTACATTTTTTGGCCCGTCCTCTCCACATGTTCAGGCTTGGAGTGCCAACACGATTCATGACACTTCCCCTCCTATCGCGAGTCACTCATAATTCCATTACAGATTTTTAAAAAGCGTTTCTTGAGCTGCGTCTTGACCTTTACACTGACAGCAGTGTGGCTTCACGCAGCGTCTGAGACTGCTCGCAGCAAAGGGACCGTTATCCAGCAGGTCGGCCGGTCCGCTTTGAGTCCTGAATCGACGTGTGGCTCCAACAAAAGCCTCGATGTAGACGAGACATCCACCTGCTTGACAATGTGGCGGTGTTTACACTATGAGATCTCTTTTACCAGTGGCAAAATATAATAGTAGGTTTTTACCCTTTTAACTGGTACAAAACTGTCAGTTTTGTACCAGTTAAAAGGGTAAAAACCTACTATTAATGTGGCGGTGGATTTGTTCTTTTTTACCTGGCCTCTCTCTTCCACAACAGAAAAAAAGGACATCTGAAAGAATCTTGGCCCATACTCTTTGGGTCTTTCGGTAAAGTCATGTAGGTAGAAAAAATAATAGATCACGACGTTTCGATCGCAACTCATGCAATCGTCATCTTTCTTCCGCCCGATGACGATTGCTTGAGTTGCGATCGAGACGTCGTGATCTATTATTTTCTCTACCTACGTGACTTTACCGAAAGAACAAAAGAGTGTGGATTTCTGCAGTCACGAAAGCTTAAAATCAAGATTGAATCTTGACCCAACTTGTAAAGCCAAGATCCACCTGCAAAATAGTATTGAGCTCCACAGGGGGTTCTGCCATGGAGTGAGTGGACCTGTCAGATCTGGAGATGAATCTGTAACAGTTCTCCGATGGGTTTTCGGGTTGGACCGCGTCCTGTTCGACGCGATGTCCGACATTTCCACTCCACGTGCTGAAGTTCCCGGAGGAGCTCCCAGCCACGTGTAGTAAAGACATCTGACACCGTGCGCAATCCGACAACGCAACGGAGAGCTAATACAGCACAACCGTGAAAAACCTACGCAGTTGATTGAGCAAACCGTGTCTCGCCCGCTCCCTCTCCCTCCTCTCTCAGATCCAGGAGATGACGTGGGATTCCGTGGGCGGCTGGACTGGGCAGGGGGGATCGATCCTGGGAACCAAACGGTAATGACCGGCGATGGGGATTTTTTTTGTTTCTAATTGTGGGGATCTGTTCTCAGCAGGCCAGCACGTCTACAGAGTCCAGTTAACAACAGAAATGACGGTCAAATCACAACAGCGGCCTGGTCATTTAGCAGGGGGTGATGAAGGTCACCCTAGATAAAGACTTGCCCCGACCATGAGAATGTGGAATTCCCATCTTTGGTACATCGTAGCGTTTGCATGCTCTCTCCTTGCTTTGAATGGGTTTCTTCAGGGCTCTGCGGTTTCCTCGTAGCTAGACAAAGCTATGCACAGTAGTAGCCCGGCTTACGTCGGGGGTGATGTGTTCCTAAAAGGTGCGACAATGGATATCGAAACAACGTCAATTGAAGCGGTTTGCGGGGTAGGTGAAGGCGGTAGCTGAGAGGCGATGGATACAAGTAGGGAGGGGTGATTGTGTCAGCGACGAAAGTGCGAGGTTGAGGCGACGCAAATCAGGAAGCGGTAATAAAAAAGTGACGATGCATTTGGGAAAATATGTAAATGGGGGAGACGTAAATGGGGGCATTACTCGTCAAGGAACATGAACCATCATCACGCAATCTCCGGTCATCCTCGCAGTGGCTTTTAGCTAACCATCGAACAAAGACGGGCACTGCATAGCGCGCTTTCAGATGCTCTTCTGTGGCTGTCTGGAATGCTCTTCCTTCGATATTAGGAAGCCAGTGGAGATATGCACTTGGAAATCCAGATTGAGAACTATTTTATTTAGAACTGCTTTTTGTGCTTAGTTTGTAGTCCCCCCCCCTCCGCACCTTCGATTAGAACGGTCGGCTACGTACGGTGCAAAAGAAGTGCAACGTACATACACACACGCAATGCAATTATTGGCCAAACATTCCAACATCGCCCCCTACCGCGAACATTTGGCATGGCCCTCGTGATAAACATCTTTGATTCTCGGTGAGGCTTCTGCTGGGCAGACAAGCGGGGGTGATACCATCTGGGGATGGGCATCGCCCCGATTCCAAAAGAACGATACCCAAACTGTGCCGTCGTTTGTGAACTTCGCAATGCCCCGTTACACCGTTTACAAGGTTCAGTCAATGTGTGCTGGTGGCGCAGTCAGAAACCCTCGTCACCTTCGTCATCAGTCGTCATTGTCGTCATGCCTGTTCTTGTCGTGATCAGTTATCTTTGTCATCTTCAGTCATCATCATCATCAATATTGTTGTAACCATCATCATTATCACCATAATTACATTATCACCATCATCATCATCATTGCCATCCTTGTCATCATCATCATCTTCGTGACCACGTGCTTCCTCTTTTAGCACGCTCCCAGCGAAGATTCTGAAGGAGGTGGTGTCCGAGATTCAGAAGAACGACATCCAAGCACTGCTCGTCATCGGAGGCTTCGAGGTGCCCCCCCACCACCCCCCCCTCCCACCACCCCCCCTGCTCCCCCCCTCCCCACAGCCCCACAACCTCAATTCCTGTCCAGATCTTTAGCTGTAGCAAACGTCGTGGACGCACCAACGTCATCTCGAGATAAAAGTTCACAGCGGAACAAGGAGACCGCGCCTGCAAGGATGACCACCACCACGGAGATCGAAGAATGAAATGAGTTCACGTGGAGGAGTGGCATGGATCTTTGAATTAAACAGAGGGGCAGTGAGGAAGCAGCACGGTGGCTGCGGGAAGTTACAAACTATAGGGGCAGCAGTGGAGAGTGAGTGACTTCCGACCTAGGTGAAGGTTAGTTTAACACGTCGTAGGTTGTCGCGCGTGGCGGTGTTGAGAGCGAGGTGGAGTGGAGAGCGTGGTGGGGTGGGGAGCGTGGTGGGGTGGGGAGCGTGGTGGGGTGGGGAGCGTGGTGGAGTGGGGAGCGTGGCGGTGTTGAGAGCGTGGTGGAGTGGGGAGCGTGGCGGAGTGGGGAGCGTGGCGGAGTGGGGAGCGTGGTGGAGTGGGGAGCGTGGTGGAGTGGGGAGCGTGGTGGAGTTGAGAGCGTGGTGGAGTAAGGAGCGTGGTGGAGTGGGGAGCGTGGTGGAGTGGGTAGCGTGGTGGAGTGGGGAGCGTGGTGGAGTGGGGAGCGTGGTGGAGTGGGGAGCGTGGTGGAGTGGGGAGCGTGGTGGAGTGGGGAGCGTGGTGGGGTGGGGAGCGTGGTGGGGTGGGGAGCGTGGTGGAGTGGGGAGCGTGGTGGAGTGGGGAGCGTGGCGGGGTGGGGAGCGTGGTGGAGTAAGGAGCGTGGTGGAGTGGGGAGCGTGGTGGAGTGGGGAGCGTGGTGGAGTGGGGAGCGTGGTGGTGTTGAGAGCGAGGTGGAGTGGGGAGCGTAGTGGGGTGGGGAGCGTGGTGGAGTGGGGAGCGTGGCGGGGTGGGGAACGTGGTGGAGTAAGGAGCGTGGTGGAGTGGGGAGCGTGGTGGAGTGGGGAGCGTGGTGGAGTGGGGAGCGTGGTGGGGTGGGGAGCGTGGTGGAGTTGAGAGCGAGGTGGAGTGGGGAGCGTGGTGGAGTGGGGAGCGTGGTGGAGTGGGGAGCGTGGTGGAGTGGGGAGCGTGGTGGAGTTGAGAGCGAGGTGGAGTTGAGAGCGAGGTGGAGTGGAGAGCGTGGTGGGGTGGGGAGCGTGGTGGAGTGGGGAGCGTGGTGGAGTGGGGAGCGTGGTGGGGTGGGGAGCGTGGTGGAGTGGGGAGCGTGGTGGAGTGGAGAGCGTGGTGGAGTGGGGAGCGTGGTGGAGTGGGGAGCGTGGTGGAGTGGGGAGCGTGGTGGAGTTGAGAGCGAGGTGGGGTGGGGAGCGTGGTGGGTTGGGGAGCGTGGTGGAGTGGGGAACGTGGTGGAGTGGGGAGCGTGGTGGAGTGGGGAGCGTGGTGGAGTGGGGAGCGTGGTGGAGTGGGGAGCGTGGTGGAGTGGGGAGCGTGGTGGAGTTGAGAGCGAGGTGGAGTGGAGAGCGTGGTGGAGTGGGGCGCGTGGTGGAGTGGGGAGCGTGGTGGAGTTGAGAGCGAAGTGGAGTGGGGAGCGTGGTGGGGTGGGGAGCGTGGTGGAGTGGGGAGCGAGGTGGAGTGGGGAGCGTGGTGGAGTGGGGAGCGTGGTGGAGTGGGGAGCGTGGTGGAGTGGGGAGCGTGGTGGAGTGGGGAGCGTGGTGGAGTGGGAAGCGTGGTGGAGTGGGGAGCGTGGTGGGGTGGGGAGCGTGGTGGAGTGGGGAACGTGGCGGTGTTGAGAGCGTGGTGGAGTGGGGAGCTTGGTGGAGTGGGGAGCGTGGTGGGGTGGGGAGCGTGGTGGAGTGGGGTGCGTGGTGGAGTGGGGAGCGTGGCGGTGTTGAGAGCGAGGTGGAGTGGAGAGCGTGGTGGAGTAAGGAGCGTGGTGGAGTGGGGAGCGTGGTGGGGTGGGGAGCGTGGTGGGGTTGGGAGCGTGGTGGAGTGGGGAGCGTGGCGGTGTTGAGAGCGAGGTGGAGTGGAGAGCGTGTGGAGTGGGGAGCGTGGTGGAGTGGGGAGCGTGGTGGAGTGGGGAGAGTGGTGGAGTGGGGAGCGTGGTAGAGTGGGGAGCGAGGTGGAGTGGGGAGCGTGGTGGAGTGGGGAGCGAGGTGGAGTGGGGAGCGTGGTGGAGTGGGCAGCGTGGTGGGGTGGGGAGCGTGGTGGAGTGGGGAGCGAGGTGGAGTGGGGAGCGTGGTGGAGTGGGGAGCGTGGTGGAGTGGGGAGCGTGGTGGAGTGGGGAGCGTGGTGGAGTGGGGAGCGTGGTGGAGTGGGGAGCGTGGTGGAGTGGGGAGCGTGGTGGGGTGGGGAGCGTGGTGGAGTGGGGAACGTGGCGGTGTTGAGAGCGTGGTGGAGTGGGGAGCGTGGTGGAGTGGGGAGCGTGATGGGGTGGGGAGCGTGGTGGAGTGGGGAGCGTGGTGGAGTGGGGAGCGTGGCGGTGTTGAGAGCGAGGTGGAGTGGAGAGCGTGGTGGAGTAAGGAGCGTGGTGGAGTGGGGAGCGTGGTGGGGTGGGGAGCGTGGTGGGGTGGGGAGCGTGGTGGAGTGGGGAGCGTGGCGGTGTTGAGAGCGAGGTGGAGTGGAGAGCGTGGTGGAGTGGGGAGCGTGGTGGAGTGGGGAGCGTGGTGGAGTGGGGAGAGTGGTGGAGTGGGGAGCGTGGTGGAGTGGGGAGCGAGGTGGAGTGGGGAGCGTGGTGGAGTGGGGAGCGAGGTGGAGTGGGGAGCGTGGTGGAGTGGGGAGCGTGGTGGAGTGGGGAGCGAGGTGGAGTGGGGAGCGTGGTGGAGTGGGGAGCGTGGTGGAGTGGGGAGCGTGGTGGAGTGCGGAGCGAGGTGGAGTGGGGAGCGTGGTGGAGTGGGGAGCGAGGTGGAGTGGGGAGCGTGGTGGAGTGGGGAGCGTGGTGGAGTGGGGAGCGAGGTGGAGTGGGGAGCGTGGTGGGGTGGGGAGCGTGTTGGGGTGGGGAGCGTGGTGGAGTGGGGAGCGTGGTGGAGTGGGGAGCGTGGTGGGGTGGGGAGCGTGGT